>NC_090357.1:29751790-30016913 GCF_035084215.1 Heptranchias perlo | reverse complement strand
TGTCCCCCTCACACTCTCCCCCTCACACTGTCCCCCTCACACTCTCCCCCTCACACTCTCCCCCTCACTCTGTCCCCCTCACACTCTCCCCCTCACACTGTCCCCCTCACACTCTCCCCCTCACACTCTCCCCCCTCACACTCTCCCCCTCACTCTGTCCCCCTCACACTCTCCCCCTCACTCTGTCCCCCTCACACCTCTCCCCCTCACTCTGTCCCCCTCACACTCTCCCCCTCACACTGTCCCCACTCACTCTGTCCCCCTCACACTCTCCCCCTCACTCTGTCCCCCTCACACTCTCCACCTCACTCTGTCCCCCTCACACTCTCCCCCTCACTCTGTCCCCCTCACACTCTCCCCCCTCACACTCTCCCCCTCACACTCTCCCCCTCACACTCTCCCCCTCACACTCTCCCCCCTCACACTGTCCCCAATCACTCTGTCCCCCTCACACTGTCCCACTCACTCTGTCCCCCTCACACTCTCCCCCCCTCACACTCTCCCCCTCACACTCTCCCCCTCACACTCTCCCCCCTCACACTGTCCACTCACTCTGTCCCCCTCACACTGTCCCCCTCACACTGTCCACTCACTCTGTCCCCCTCACTCTCCCCCCTCACACTCTCCCACTCACTCTGTCCCCCTCACACTCTCCCCCTCACACTCTCCCCCTCACACTGTCCCACTCACTCTGTCCCCCTCACACTCTCCCCCCTCACACTGTCCCCCTCACACTCTCCCCCCTCACTCTGTCCCCCTCACACTGTCCCCCTCACACTCTCCCCCTCACTCTGTCCCCCCTCACACTGTCCCACTCACTCTGTCCCCCTCACACTCTCCCCCTCACACTCTCCCCCTCACACTCTCCCCCTCACTCTGTCGCACTCACTCTGTCCCACTCACTCTGTCCCCCTCACACTCTCTCCCTCACACTGTCCCACTCACTCTGTCCCCCTCACACTCTCCCCCTCACTCTGTCCCCCTCACACTCTCCCCCTCACTTCTGTCCCCCTCACACTCTCCCCCTCACTCTGTCCCCCCTCACACTCTCCCCCTCACACTGTCCCCCTCACACTCTCCCCCTCACTCTGTCCCCCCTCACTCTGTCCCCCTCACACTCTCCCCCTCACACTCTCCCCCTCACACTCTCCCCCTCACACTCTCCCCCCTCACACTGTCCCCCTCACACTGTCCCCCTCACACTCTCCCCCTCACACTGTCCCCCTCACACTGTCCCCCTCACTCTGTCCCCCTCACACTCTCCCCCTCACACTGTCCCCCTCACTCTGTCCCCCTCACACTGTCCCCCTCACTCTGTCCCCCCTCACACTGTCCCCCTCACACTCTCCCCCTCACACTCTCCCCCCTCACACTGTCCGCCTCACACTGTCCCCCTCACACTGTCCCCCTCACACTCTCCGCCTCACACTCTCCCCCTCACACTGTCCCCCTCACACTCTCCCCCTCACACTCTCCCCCTCACACTGTCCCCCTCACTCTGTCCCCCTCACACTGTCCCCCTCACACTCTCCCCCTCACAATCTCCCCCCTCACTCTGTCCCCCTCACACTCTCCCCCTCACACTGTCCCCCTCACACTCTCCCCCTCACACTCTCCCCCTCACTCTGTCCCCCTCACACTCTCCCCCCTCACTCTGTCCCCCTCACACTCTCCCCCTCACTCTGTCCCCCCTCACACTCTCCCCCTCACACTGTCCCCCTCACACTGTCCCCCTCACACTCTCCCCCCTCACTCTGTGCCCCTCACTCTGTCCCCCTCACACTCTCCCCCTCACACTCTCCCCCTCACACTCTCCCCCTCACACTCTCCCCCTCACACTCTCCCCCTCACACTCTCCCCCCTCACACTGTCCCCCTCACACTGTCCCCCTCACACTCTCCCCCTCACACTCTCCCCCTCACACTCTCCCCCTCACACTGTCCCCCCTCACTCTGTCCCCCTCACACTCTCCCCCTCACACTGTCCCCCTCACTCTGTCCCCCTCACACTGTCCCCCCTCACTCTGTCCCCCTCACACTGTCCCCCTCACACTCTCCCCCTCACACTCTCCCCCCTCACACTGTCCCCATCACACTCTCCCCCTCACACTCTCCCCCTCACACTGTCCCCCTCACACTCTCCCCCCTCACACTCTCCCCCTCACACTGTCCCCCTCACTCTGTCCCCCTCACACTGTCCCCCTCAAACTCTCCCCCTCACAATCTCCCCCTCACTCTGTCCCCCTCACACTCTCCCCCCTCACACTGTCCCCCTCACACTGTCCCACTCACTCTGTCCCACTCACTCTGTCCCACTCACTCTGTCCCCCTCACACTCTCCCCCATCACACTGTCCCCCTCACACTCTCCCCCTCACACTCTCCCCCTCACACTCTCCCCCCTCACACTCTCCCCCTCACTCTGTCCCCCTCACTCTGTCCCCCTCACTCTGTCCCCCTCACTCTGTCCCCCTCACACTCTCCCCCTCACTCTGTCCCCCTCACACTCTCCCCCTCACTCTGACCCCCCTCAAACTCTCCCCCCTCACACTCTCCCCCTCACTCTGTCCCCCTCACACTCTCCCCCTCACACTGTCCCACTCACTCTGTCCCCCTCACACTCTCCCCCTCACTCTGTCCCCCTCACACTCTCCCCCTCACTCTGACCCCCTCACACTCTCCCCCTCACACTCTCCCCCTCACACTCTCCCCCTCACTCTGTCCCCCCTCACACTCTCCCCCTCACACTGTCCACTCACTCTGTCCCCCTCACACTCTCCCCTCACCCTCACACACTCCCCCTCACACTGTCCCCCTCACACTCTCCCCCTCACACTCTCCCCCTCACACTCTCCCCCTCACACTCTCCCCCTCACTCTGTCCCCCTCACAATCTCCCCCTCACTCTGTCCCCCTCACAATGTCCCCCTCACACTGTCCCCCTCACTCTGTCCCCCTCACACTGTCCCCCTCACACTCTCCCCCTCACACTCTCCCCCTCACACTGTCCCCCATCACACTCTCCCCCTCACACTCTCCCCCTCACACTGTCCCCCTCACACTCTCCCCCTCACACTCTCCCTCACACTCTCCCCCTCACACTCTCCCCCTCACACTGTCCCCCCTCACTCTGTCCCCCTCACACTGTCCCCCTCAAACTCTCCCCCTCACAATCTCCCCCTCACTCTGTCCCCCTCACACTCTCCCCCTCACACTGTCCCCCTCACACTGTCCCACTCACTCTGTCCCACTCACTCTGTCCCACTCACCTCTGTCCCCCTCACACTCTCCCCATCACACTGTCCCCCTCACACTCTCCCCCTCACACTCTCCCCCTCACACTCTCCCCCTCACACTCTCCCCCTCACTCTGTCCCCCTCACTCTGTCCCCCTCACTCTGTCCCCCCTCACTCTGTCCCCCTCACTCTGTCCCCCTCACACTCTCCCCCTCACTCTGTCCCCCTCACACTCTCCCCCTCACTCTGACCCCCTCAAACTCTCCCCCTCACACTCTCCCCCTCACTCTGTCCCCCTCACACTCTCCCCCTCACACTGTCTCACTCACTCTGTCCCCCTCACACTCTCCCCCCTCACTCTGTCCCCCTCACACTCTCCCCCTCACTCTGACCCCCTCACACCTCTCCCCCTCACACTCTCCCCCTCACACTCTCCCCCTCACTCTGTCCCCCTCACACTCTCCCCCTCACACTGTCCCACTCACTCTGTCCCCCTCACACTCTCCCCCTCACACTCTCCCCCTCACACTGTCCCCCTCACACTCTCCCCCTCACACTCTCCCCCTCATACTCTCCCCCTCACTCTGTCCCCCTCACACTCTCCCCCTCACTCTGTCCCCCTCACAATGTCCCCCTCACACTGTCCCACTCACTCTGTCCCCCCCTCACACTCTCCCCCTCACTCTGTCCCCCTCACACTCTCCCCCTCACACTGTCCCCCTCACACTCTCCCCCCTCACACTCTCCCCTCACTCTGTCCCCCCTCACACTCTCCCCCTCACACTGTCCCCCTCACACTCTCCCCCCTCACACTCTCCCCCTCACTCTGTCCCCCTCACACTCTCCCCCTCACTCTGTCCCCCTCACACTCTCCCCCTCACTCTGTCCCCCTCACACTCTCCCCCTCACACTGTCCCACTCACTCTGTCCCCCTCACACTCTCCCCCTCACTCTGTCCCCCTCACACTCTCACCCCTCACTCTGTCCCCCTCACACTCTCCCCCTCACTCTGTCCCCCTCACACTCTCTCCCTCACTCTGTCCCCCTCACACTCTCCCCCTCACACTGTCCCACTCACTCTGTCCCCCTCACACTCTCCCCCCTCACTCTGCCCCCCTCACACTCTCCCCCTCACTCTGTCCCCCTCACACTCTCCACCTCACTCTGTCCCCCTCACACTCTCCCCCTCACACTCTCCCCCTCACACTCTCCCCTCACACTGTCCCCCTCACACTGTCCCCCCTCACACTCTCCCCCTCACACTCTCCCCCTCACACTCTCCCCCTCACACTGTCCCAATCACTCTGTCCCCCTCACACTCTCCCCCTCACACTGTCCCACTCACTCTGTCCCCCTCACACTCTCCCCCTCACACTCTCCCCCTCACACTCTCCCCCTCACACTGTCCCCCTCACACTGTCCCACTCACTCTGTCCCCCATCACACTCTCCCCCTCACACTGTCCCACTCACTCTGTCCCCCCTCACACTGTCCCCCTCACACTGTCCCACTCACTCTGTCCCCCTCACACTCTCCCCCTCACACTCTCCCACTCACTCTGTCCCCCTCACACTCTCCCCCTCACACTCTCCCCCTCACACTGTCCCACTCACTCTGTCCCCCTCACACTCTCCCCCTCACACTGTCCCCCTCACACTCTCCCCCTCACTCTGTCCCCCTCACACTCTCCCCCTCACACTCTCCCCCTCACTCTGTCCCCCTCACACTGTCCCACTCACTCTGTCCCCCTCACACTCTCCCCCTCACACTCTCCCCCCTCACTCTGTCCCCCCCTCACACTGTCACACTCACTCTGTCCCCCTCACTCTGTCCCCCTCACACTGTCCACCTCACTCTGTCCCCCTCACACTCTCTCCCTCACACTGTCCCACTCACTCTGTCCCCCTCACACTCTCCCCCTCACTCTGTCCCCCTCACACTCTCCACCCCCTCACTCTGTCCCCCTCACACTCTCCCCCTCACTCTGTCCCCCTCACACTCTCATCCCCCTCACTCTGTCCCCCTCACACTGTCCCCCTCACACTCTCCCCCTCACTCTGTCCCCCTCACTCTGTCCCCCTCACACTCTCCCCCTCACACTGTCCCCCTCACACTCTCCCCCTCACACTCTCCCCCTCACACTGTCCCCCTCACACTGTCCCACTCACTCTGTCCCCCTCACACTCACCCCCTCACACTCTCCCCCTCACACTCTCCCCCTCACACTGTCCCCCTCACACTGTCCCCCTCACTCTGTCCCCCTCACACTCTCCCCCTCACACTGTCCCACTCACTCTGTCCCCCTCACACTCTCCCCCTCACACTCTCCCCCTCACACTGTCCCCCTCACACTGTCCCACTCACTCTCTCCCCCCTCACACTCTCCCCCTCACACTCTCCCACTCACTCTGTCCCCCTCACACTCTCCCCCTCACACTCTCCCCCTCACACTCTCCCCCTCACTCTGTCCCCCCACTCACTCTCCCCCTCACACTCTCCCACTCACTCTGTCCCCTTCACACTCTCCCCCTCACACTCTCCCCCTCACACTCTCCCCCTCACACTGTCCCCCTCACACTGTCCCACTCACTCTGTCCCCCTCACACTCTCCCCCTCACACTGTCCCACTCACTCTGTCCCCCTCACACTCTCCCCCTCACTCTGTCCCACTCACTCTGTCCCCCTCACACTCTCCCCCTCACACTCTCCCCCTCACACTGTCCCCCTCACACTGTCCCCCTCACACTCTCCCCCTCACTCTGTCCCCCTCACACTGTCCCCCTCACACTCTCCCCCTCACTCTGTCCCCCTCACACTCTCCCCCTCACTCTGTCCCCCTCACACTGTCCCCCTCACACTCTCCCCCTCACTCTGTCCCCCTCACACTCTCCCCCTCACTCTGTCCCCCTCACACTGTCCCCCTCACACTCTCCCCCTCACTCTGTCCCCCTCACACTGTCCCACTCACTCTGTCCCACTCACTCTGTCCCCCTCACACTCTCCCCCTCACTCTGTCCCCCTCACACTGTCGCACTCACTCTGTCCCACTCACTCTGTCCCCCTCACACTGTCCCCCTCACTCTGTCCCCCTCACACTCTCCCCCTCACACTGTCCCACTCACTCTGTCCCCCTCACACTCTCCCCCTCACTCTGTCCCCCTCACACTCTCCCCCTCACTCTGTCCCCCTCACACTCTCCCCCTCACTCTGTCCCCCTCACACTCTCCCCCTCACACTGTCCCCCTCACACTGTCCCCCTCACTCTGTCCCCCTCACACTCTCCCCCTCACACTCTCCCCCTCACACTCTCCCCCTCACTCTGTCCCCCTCACACTCTCCCCCTCACTCTGTCCCCCTCACACTCTCCCCCTCACACTGTCCCCCTCACACTGTCCCACTCACTCTGTCCCACTCACTCTGTCGCACTCACTCTGTCGCACTCACTCTGTCCCACTCACACTCTCCCCCTCACACTGTCCCCCTCACACTGTCCACCTCACTCTGTCCCCCTCACACTCTCTCCCTCACACTGTCCCACTCACTCTGTCCCCCTCACACTCTCCCCCTCACTCTGTCCCCCTCACACTCTCCCCCTCACTCTGTCCCCCTCACACTCTCCCCCTCACACTCTCCCCCTCACTCTGTCCCCCTCACTCTGTCCCCCTCACACTCTCCCCCTCACACTGTCCCCCTCACACTCTCCCCCTCACACTCTCCCCCTCACACTGTCCCCCTCACACTGTCCCCCTCACACTGTCCCCCTCACTCTCCCCCTCACACTGTCCCACTCACTCTGTCCCCCTCACACTCACCCCCTCACACTCTCCCCCTCACACTCTCCCCCTCACACTGTCCCCCTCACACTGTCCCCCTCACTCTGTCCCCCTCACTCTGTCCCCCTCACACTCTCCCCCTCACACTGTCCCACTCACTCTGTCCCCCTCACACTCTCCCCCTCACACTCTCCCCCTCACACTCTCCCCCTCACACTGTCCCCCTCACACTGTCCCACTCACTCTCTCCCCCTAACACTCTCCCCCTCACACTCTCCCACTCACTCTGTCCCCCTCACACTCTCCCCCTCACACTCTCCCCCTCACACTCTCCCCCTCACTCTGTCCCCCACTCACTCTCCCCCTCACACTCTCCCCCTCACACTGTCCCCCTCACACTGTCCCACTCACTCTGTCCCCCTCACACTCTCCCCCTCACACTGTCCCACTCACTCTGTCCCCCTCACACTCTCCCCCTCACACTCTCCCCCTCACACTGTCCCACTCACTCTGTCCCCCTCACACTCTCCCCCTCACACTCTCCCACTCACTCTGTCCCCCTCACACTCTCCCCCTCACACTCTCCCCCTCACACTCTCCCCCTCACACTGTCCCACTCACTCTGTCCCCCTCACACTCTCCCCCTCACACTGTCCCCCTCACACTCTCCCCCTCACTCTGTCCCCCTCACACTGTCCCCCTCACACTCTCCCCCTCACTCTGTCCCCCTCACACTGTCCCATTCACTCTGTCCCACTCACTCTGTCCCCCTCACACTCTCTCCCTCACTCTGTCCCCCTCACTCTGTCCCCCTCACACTCTCCCCCTCACTCTGTCCCCCTCACACTGTCGCACTCACTCTGTCCCCCTCACTCTCTCCCCCTCACACTGTCCCCCTCACTCTGTCCCCCTCACACTCTCCCCCTCACACTGTCCCACTCACTCTGTCCCCCTCACACTCTCCCCCTCACTCTGTCCCCCTCACACTCTCCCCCTCACTCTGTCCCCCTCACACTCTCCCCCTCACTCTGTCCCCCTCACACTCTCCCCCTCACACTGTCCCCCTCACACTGTCCCCCTCACTCTGTCCCCCTCACACTCTCCCCCTCACTCTGTCCCCCTCACACTCTCCCCCTCACACTGTCCCCCTCACACTCTCCCCCTCACTCTGTCCCCCTCACACTCTCCCCCTCACTCTGTCCCCCTCACACTCTCCCCCTCACACTGTCCCCCTCACACTGTCCCACTCACTCTGTCCCACTCACTCTGTCCCACTCACTCTGTCCCACTCACACTCTCCCCCTCACACTCTCCCCCTCACTCTGTCCCCCTCACACTGTCGCACTCACTCTGTCCCACTCACTCTTTCCCCCTCACTCTGTCCCCCTCATACTCTCCCCCTCACACTGTCCCACTCACTCTGTCCCCCTCACACTCTCCCCCTCACTCTGTCCCCCTCACACTGTCCCACTCACTCTGTCCCACTCACTCTGTCCCCCTCACACTCTCCCCCTCACACTCTCCCCCTCACACTCTCCCCCTCACTCTGTCCCCCTCACACTGTCCCCCTCACACTCTCCCCCTCACTCTGTCCCCCTCACACTGTCCCACTCACTCTGTCCCACTCACTCTGTCCCCCTCACACTGTCCCCCTCACACTGTCCCCCTCACTCTGTCCCCCTCACACTCTCCCCCTCACACTCTCCCCCTCACTCTGTCCCCCTCACACTGTCCCCCTCACTCTGTCCCCCTCACTCTGTCCCCCTCACTCTGTCCCCCTCACTCTGTCCCCCTCACACTCTCCCCCTCACACTGTCCCACTCACTCTGTCCCCCTCACAATCTCCCCCTCACACTCTCCCCCTCACACTCTCCCCCTCACACTCTCCCCCTCACACTGTCCCCCTCACACTGTCCCACTCACTCTGTCCCCCTCACACTCTCCCCCTCACACTCTCCCCCTCACACTCTCCCCCTCACACTGTCCCCCTCACACTGTCCCACTCACTCTGTCCCCCTCACAATCTCCCCCTCACACTCTCCCCCTCACACTCTCCCCCTCACACTCTCCCCCTCACACTGTCCCCCTCACACTGTCCCACTCACTCTGTCCCCCTCACACTCTCCCCCTCACACTCTCCCCCTCACACTCTCCCCCTCACACTCTCCCCCTCACACTGTCCCCCTCACACTGTCCCACTCACTCTGTCCCCCTCACACTCTCCCCCTCACACTGTCCCACTCACTCTGTCCCCCTCACACTCTCCCCCTCACACTGTCCCCCTCACACTGTCCCACTCACTCTGTCCCCCTCACACTCTCCCCCTCACACTCTCCCCCTCACACTCTCCCCCTCACACTCTCCCACTCACTCTGTCCCCCTCACACTCTCCCCCTCACACTGTCCCCCTCACACTCTCCCCCTCACTCTGTCCCCCTCACACTGTCCCCCTCACACTCTCCCCCTCACTCTGTCCCCCTCACACTGTCCCACTCACTCTGTCCCACTCACTCTGTCCCCCTCACACTCTCCCCCTCACACTCTCCCCCTCACTCTGTCCCCCTCACACTGTCGCACTCACTCTATCCCACTCACTCTGTCCCCCTCACACTGTCCCCCTCACTCTGTCCCCCTCACACTCTCCCCCCTCACACTGTCCCACTCACTCTGTCCCCCTCACACTCTCCCCCTCACTCTGTCCCCCTCACACTCTCCCCCTCACTCTGTCCCCCTCACTCTGTCCCCCTCACACTCTCCCCCTCACTCTGTCCCCCTCACACTCTCCCCCTCACACTGTCCCCCTCACACTCTCCCCCTCACTCTGTCCCCCTCACACTGTCCCACTCACTCTGTCCCACTCACTCTGTCCCCCTCACACTGTCCCACTCACTCTGTCCCACTCACTCTGTCCCCCTCACACTGTCCCACTCACACTCTCCCCCTCACACTGTCCCCCTCACACTCTCCCCCTCACTCTGTCCCACTCACTCTGTCCCCCTCACACTGTCCCCCTCACACTCTCCCCCTCACTCTGTCCCACTCACTCTGTCCCCCTCACACTCTCCCCCTCACACTCTCCCCCTCACACTGTCCCACTCACTCTGTCCCACTCACTCTGTCCCACTCACTCTGTCCCCCTCACACTGTCCCCCTCACTCTGTCCCCCTCACACTCTCCCCCTCACACTCTCCCCCTCACTCTGTCCCCCTCACACTCTCCCCCTCACTCTGTCCCCCTCACACTCTCCCCCTCACTCTGTCCCCCTCACACTCTCCCCCTCACACTGTCCCACTCACTCTGTCCCCCTCACACTCTCCCCCTCACTCTGTCCCCCTCACACTCTCCCCCTCACTCTGCCCCCTCACACTCTCCCCCTCACTCTGTCCCACTCACGCTCTCCCCCTCACACTGTCCCCCTCACACTGTCCCCCTCACACTGTCCCACTCACTCTCCCCCTCACACTGTCCCCCTCACACTCTCCCCCTCACTCTGTCCCCCTCACACTCTCCCCCTCACACTGTCCCCCTCACACTGTCCCCCTCACTCTGTCCCCCTCACACTCTCCCCCTCACACTGTCCCACTCACTCTGTCCCCCTCACACTCTCCCCCTCACTCTGTCCCCCTCACACTCTCCCCCTCACACTGTCCCACTCACTCTGTCCCCCTCACACTCTCCCCCTCACACTGTCCCACTCACTCTCTCCCCCTCACACTGTCCCCCTCACACTCTCCCCCTCACACTGTCCCCCTCACACTCTCCCCCTCACACTCTCCCCCTCACACTCTCCCCCTCACACTCTCCCACTCACTCTGTCCCCCTCACACTCTCCCCCTCACACTCTCCCCCTCACTCTGTCCCCCTCACACTCTCCCCCTCACACTCTCCCCCTCACACTGTCCCCCTCACACTGTCCCACTCACTCTCCCCCTCACACTGTCCCACTCACTCTGTCCCCTTCACACTCTCCCCCTCACTCTCTCCCCCTCACACTCTCCCCCTCACACTCTCCCCCTCACACTCTCCCCCTCACACTCTCCCCCTCACACTCTCCCCCTCACACTGTCCCACTCACTCTGTCCCCCTCACACTCTCCCCCTCACACTCTCCCCCTCACACTGTCCCACTCACTCTGTCCCCCTCACACTCTCCCCCTCACACTCTCCCCCTCACACTCTCCCCCTCACACTGTCCCACTCACTCTGTCCCCCTCACACTCTCCCCCTCACACTCTCCCCCCTCACACTGTCCCACTCACTCTGTCCCCCTCACACTCTCCCCCTCACACTCTCCCCCTCACACTGTCCCACTCACTCTGTCCCCCTCACACTCTCCCCCTCACACTCTCCCACTCACTCTGTCCCCCTCACTCTGTCCCCCTCACACTCTCCCCCTCACACTGTCCCCCTCACACTCTCCCCCTCACTCTGTCCCCCTCACACTCTCCCACTCACTCTGTCCCACTCACTCTGTCCCCCCTCACACTCTCTCCCTCACTCTGTCCCCCTCACTCTGTCCCCCTCACACTCTCCCCCTCACTCTGTCCCCCTCACACTGTCGCACTCACTCTGTCCCACTCACTCTGTCCCCCTCACACTGTCCCCCTCACTCTGTCCCCCTCACACTCTCCCCCTCACTCTGTCCCCCTCACACTCTCCCCCTCACACTGTCCCACTCACTCTGTCCCCCTCACACTCTCCCCCTCACTCTGTCCCCCTCACACTCTCCCCCTCACTCTGTCCCCCTCACACTCTCCCCCTCACTCTGTCCCCCTCACACTCTCCCCCTCACACTGTCCCCCTCACACTGTCCCCCTCACACTGTCCCCCTCACACTCTCCCCCTCACACTGTCCCCCTCACACTGTCCCCCTCACACTGTCCCCCTCACACTCTCCCCCTCACACTCTCCCCCTCACACTCTCCCCCTCACACTCTCCCCCTCACTCTGTCCCCCTCACACTCTCCCCCTCACTCTGTCCCCCTCACACTCTCCCCCTCACTCTGTCCCCCTCACACTCTCCCCCTCACACTGTCCCACTCACTCTGTCCCCCTCACACTCTCCCCCTCACTCTGTCCCCCTCACACTCTCCCCCTCACTCTGCCCCCTCACACGCTCCCCCTCACTCTGTCCCACTCACACTCTCCCCCTCACACTGTCCCCCTCACACTGTCCCCCTCACACTGTCCCCCTCACTCTCCCCCTCACACTGTCCCACTCACTCTGTCCCCCTCACACTCTCCCCCTCACACTCTCCCCCTCACACTCTCCCCCTCACACTGTCCCCCTCACACTGTCCCCCTCACTCTGTCCCCCTCACACTGTCCCACTCACTCTGTCCCACTCACTCTCTCCCCCTCACACTCTCCCCCTCACACTCTCCCCCTCACACTCTCCCCCTCACTCTGTCCCCCTCACACTGTCCCCCTCACACTCTCCCCCTCACTCTGTCCCCCTCACACTGTCCCACTCACTCTGTCCCACTCACTCTGTCCCCCTCACACTGTCCCCCTCACTCTGTCCCCCTCACACTCTCCCCCTCACACTCTCCCCCTCACTCTGTCCCCCTCACACTCTCCACCTCACTCTGTCCCCCTCACACTCTCCCCCTCACTCTGTCCCCCTCACACTCTCCCCCTCACTCTGTCCCCCTCACACTCTCCCCCTCACACTGTCCCACTCACTCTGTCCCCCTCACTCTGTCCCCCTCACACTCTCCCCCTCACACTCTCCCCCTCACTCTGTCCCCCTCACACTCTCCCCCTCACTCTGCCCCCTCACACTCTCCCCCTCACTCTGTCCCACTCACACTCCCCCCCTCACTCTGTCCCCCTCACACTCTCCCCCTCACACTCTCCCCCTCACACTCTCCCCCTCACACTCTCCCCCTCACACTCTCCCCCTCACACTCTCCCCCTCACACTCTCCCCCTCACACTCTCCCCCTCACACTCTCCCCCTCACTCTGTCCCCCTCACACTGTCCCCCTCACACTCTCCCCCTCACTCTGTCCCCCTCACTCTGTCCCCCTCACACTCTCCCCCTCACACTCTCCCCCTCACACTCTCCCCCTCACACTCTCCCCCTCACTCTGTCCCCCTCACACTGTCCCCCTCACACTCTCCCCCTCACTCTGTCCCCCTCACACTGTCCCACTCACTCTGTCCCACTCACTCTGTCCCCCTCATACTCTCCCCCCCACACTCTCCCCCTCACTCTGTCCCCCTCACACTGTCGCACTCACTCTGTCCCACTCACTCTGTCCCCCTCACTCTGTCCCCCTCACTCTGTCCCCCTCACACTCTCCCCCTCACACTCTCCCCCTCACTCTGTCCCCCTCACACTGTCGCACTCACTCTGTCCCACTCACTCTGTCCCCCTCACTCTGTCCCCCTCACTCTGTCCCCCTCACACTGTCCCCCTCACTCTGTCCCCCTCACTCTGTCCCCCTCAAACTGTCCCCCTCACACTGTCCCCCTCACACTCTCTCCCTCACACTGTCCCCCTCACTCTGTCCCCCTCACACTGTCCCCCTCACTCTGTCCCACTCACTCTGTCCCCCTCACTCTGTCCCACTCACTCTGTCCCACTCACACTGTCCACCTCACACTCTCTCCCTCACACTGTCCCACTCACTCTGTCCCCCTCACACTGTCCCCCTCACTCTGTCCCACTCACACTGTCCCCCTCACACTCTCCCCCTCACTCTGTCCCCTCACACTGTCCCCCTCACACTGTCCCCCTCACTCTGTCCCACTCACTCTGTCCCACTCACTCTGTCCCACTCACTCTGTCCCCCTCACTCTGTCCCACTCACTCTGTCCCACTCACTCTGTCCCCCTCACACTGTCCACCTCACACTCTCTCCCTCACACTGTCCCCCTCACACTGTCCCCCTCACACTGTCCCACTCACTCTGTCCCCCTCACACTCTCTCCCTCACACTGTCCCCCTCACACTCTCCCCCTCACACTGTCCCCCTCACACTGTCCCACTCACTCTGTCCCCCTCACACTCTCCCCCTCACTCTGTCCCCCTCACACTGTCCCCCTCACACTGTCCCCCTCACACTGTCCCACTCACTCTGTCCCACTCACTCTGTCCCCCTCACTCTGTCCCCCTCACACTCTCCCCCTCACTCTGTCCCCCTCACACTGTCCCCCTCACACTCTCCCCCTCACACTGTCCCACTCACTCTGTCCCCCTCACACTCTCCCCCTCACACTCTCCCCCTCACTCTGTCCCCCTCACACTCTCCCCCTCACACTCTCCCCCTCACACTCTCCCCCTCACACTCTCCCCCTCACACTGTCCCCCTCACACTGTCCCACTCACTCTGTCCCCCTCACACTCTCCCCCTCACACTCTCCCCCTCACACTCTCCCCCTCACACTGTCCCCCTCACACTGTCCCACTCACTCTGTCCCCCTCACACTCTCCCCCTCACACTGTCCCACTCATTCTGTCCCCCTCACACTCTCCCCCTCACACTGTCCCACTCACACTCTCTCCCTCACACTGTCCCCCTCACACTGTCCCCCTCACACTGTCCCCCTCACACTGTCCCCCTCACACTGTCCCCCTCATACTCTCCCCCTCACACTGTCCCCCTCACACTGTCCCCCTCACACTGTCCCCCCTCACACTCTCCCCCTCACACTCTCCCCCTCACACTCTCTCCCTCACACTGTCCCCCTCACACTCTCCCCCTCACACTCTCCCCCTCACACTGTCCCCCTCACACTGTCCCCCCTCACACTCTCCCCCTCACACTCTCCCCCTCACACTCTCTCCCTCACACTGTCCCCCTCACACTGTCCCACTCACTCTGTCCCCCTCACACTCTCTCCCTCACACTCTCCCCCTCACAATCTCCCCCTCACACTGTCCCCCTCACACTGTCCCCCTCACACTGTCCCACTCACTCTGTCCCCCTCACACTGTCCCACTCACTCTGTCCCCCTCACACTCTCCCCCTCACACTCTCCCCCTCACACTGTCCCACTCACTCTGTCCCCCTCACACTCTCCCCCTCACATTCTCCCCCTCACACTCTCTCCCTCAAACTGTCCCACTCACTCTTTCCCTCTCACACTCTCCCCCTCACACTCTCCCCCTCACACTCTCCCCCTCACTCTGTCCCCCTCAAACTGTCCCACTCACTCTGTCCCCCTCACACTGTCCCCCTCAAACTGTCCCCCTCACACTCTCTCCCTCACACTGTCCCCCTCACACTCTCCCCCTCACACTCTCTCCCTCACACTGTCCCCCTCACACTCTCCCCCTCACACTCTCCCCCTCACACTCTCTCCCTCACACTGTCCCCCTCAAACTGTCCCCCTCACACTCTCTCCCTCACACTGTCCCCCTCACACTCTCCCCCTCACACTCTCTCCCTCACACTGTCCCCCTCACACTCTCCCCCTCACACTCTCTCCCTCACTCTGTCCCCCTCACACTGTCCCACCTCATACTGTCCCCCTCACACTGTCCCACCTCACACTGTCCCCCTCACACTCTCTCCCTCACACTGTCCCACTCACACTGTCCCCCTCACACTGTCCCCCTCACACTGTCCCCCTCACACTGTCCCCCTCACACTGTCCCCCTCACACTGTCCCCCTCACACTCTCCCCCTCACACTGTCCCCCTCACACTGTCCCACCTCACACTGTCCCCCTCACACTCTCTCCCTCACACTCTCCCCCTCACACTGTCCCACCTCATACTCTCCCCCTCACACTGTCCCACCTCATACTGTCCCCCTCACACTGTCCCCCTCACACTGTCCCCCTCACACTGTCCCCCTCACACTGTCCCACCTCACACTGTCCCCCTCACACTGTCCCCCTCACACTCTCCCCCTCACACTCTCCCCCTCACACTGTCCCCCTCACACTGTCCCCCTCACACTGTCCCCCTCACACTCTCCCCCTCACACTGTCCCCCTCACACTGTCCCCCTCACACTGTCCCCCTCACACTCTCTCCCTCACACTGTCCCACTCACACTGTCCCCCTCACTCTCTCCCCCTCACACTCTCCCCCTCACACTGTCCCCCTCACACTGTCCCACCTCATACTGTCCCCCTCACACTGTCCCACCTCACACTGTCCCCCTCACACTCTCTCCCTCACACTGTCCCCCTCACACTCTCCCCCTCACACTGTCCCACCTCATACTGTCCCCCTCACACTGTCCCACCTCACACTGTCCCCCTCACACTCTCTCCCTCACACTCTCCCCCTCACACTCTCCCCCTCATACTGTCCCCCTCACTCTGTCCCCCTCACACTCTCCCCCTCACTCTGTCCCCCTCACACTCTCCCCCTCACTCTGTCCCCCTCACTCTGTCCCCCTCACACTCTCCCCCTCACTCTGTCCCCCTCACTCTCTCCCCCTCACACTCTCCCCCTCACACTCTCCCCCTCACTCTGTCCCCCTCACTCTGTCCCCCTCACACTCTCCCCCTCACTCTGTCCCCCTCACACTCTCCCCCTCACACTGTCCCCCTCACACTGTCCCCCTCACTCTGTCCCCCTCACACTGTCCCCCTCACACTCTCCCCCTCACTCTGTCCCCCTCACACTCTCCCCCTCACTCTGTCCCACTCACTCTGTCCCCCTCACACTGTCCCCCTCACTCTGTCCCCCTCACACTCTCCCCCTCACACTGTCCCCCTCACACTCTCCCCCTCACACTCTCCCCCTCACTCTGTCCCCCTCACAATCTCTCCCTCAAACTGTCCCACTCTCTCTGTCCCCCTCACTCTGTCCCACTCACTCTGTCCCCCTCACACTCTCCCCCTCACACTCTCCCCCTCACTCTGTCCCCCTCACACTCTCCCCCTCACACTGTCCCCCTCACTCGGTCCCCCTCACACTCTCCCCCTCACTCTGTCCCCCTCACACTGTCCCCCTCACACTCTCCCCCTCACTCTGTCCCCCTCACACTCTCCCCCTCACACTCTCCCCCTCACACTCTCCCCCTCACACTCTCCCCCTCACTCTGTCCCCCTCACAATCTCTCCCTCAAACTGTCCCACTCACTCTGTCCCCCTCACTCTGTCCCCCTCACTCTGTCCCCCTCACACTGTCCCCCTCACACTGTCCCCCTCACTCTGTCCCCCTCACACTCTCTCCCTCACACTGTCCCCCTCACACTGTCCCCCTCACTCTGTCCCCCTCAAACTGTCCCCCTCACACTGTCCCCCTCACACTCTCTCCCTCACACTGTCCCCCTCACTCTGTCCCCCTCACACTGTCCCCCTCACACTGTCCACCTCACACTCTCTCCCTCACACTGTCCCACTCACTCTGTCCCCCTCACACTGTCCCCCTCACTCTGTCCCCCTCACACTGTCCCCCTCACACTGTCCACCTCACACTCTCTCCCTCACACTGTCCCACTCACTCTGTCCCCCTCACTCTGTCCCACTCACTCTGTCCCCCTCACACTGTCCACCTCACACTCTCTCCCTCACACTGTCCCACTCACTCTGTCCCCCTCACACTGTCCCCCTCACTCTGTCCCCCTCACACTCTCTCCCTCACACTGTCCCCCTCACACTGTCCCCCTCACACTCTCCCCCTCACTCTGTCCCCCTCACACTGTCCCCCTCACACTGTCCCCCTCACACTCTCCCCCTCACTCTGTCCCCCTCACACTGTCCCACTCACTCTGTCCCACTCACTCTGTCCCCCTCACACTCTCCCCCTCACTCTGTCCCCCTCACACAGTCCCCCTCACACTCTCCCCCTCACACTGTCCCCCTCACACTGTCCCCCTCACACTCTCCCCCTCACTCTGTCCCCCTCACACTGTCCCCCTCACACTGTCCCCCTCACTCTGTCCCACTCACTCTGTCCCACTCACTCTGTCCCACTCACTCTGTCCCACTCACTCTGTCCCCCTCACTCTGTCCCCCTCACACTCTCCCCCTCACTCTGTCCCCCTCACACTGTCCCCCTCACACTGTCCCACTCACTCTGTCCCCCTCACACTGTCCCCCGCACTCTGTCCCCCTCACACTCTCCCCCTCACACTGTCCCCCTCACACTGTCCCACTCACTCTGTCCCCCTCACACTCTCCCCCTCACACTCTCCTGCTCACACTCTCTCCCTCACACTGTCCCACTCACTCTGTCCCCCTCACACTCTCCCCCTCACACTGTCCCCCTCACACTCTCTTCCTCACTCTGTCCCCCTCACACTCTCCCCCTCACACTGTCCCCCTCACTCTGTCCCCCTCACACTGTCCCCCTCACACTCTCCCCCTCACACTCTCCCCCTCACACTCTCCCCCTCACACTGTCCCACTCACACTCTCTCCCTCACACTGTCCCCCTCACACTGTCCCCCTCACACTGTCCCCCTCACACTCTCCCCCTCACACTGTCCCCCTCACACTGTCCCCCCTCACACTCTCCCCCTCACACTCTCTCCCTCACACTGTCCCACTCACTCTGTCCCCCTCACACTCTCCCCCTCACACTCTCCCCTCACACTCTCCCCCTCACACTCTCCCCCTCACACTCTCCCCCTCACACTCTCCCCCTCACTCTGTCCCCCTCACTCTGTCCCCCTCACATTCTCCCCCTCACACTGTCCCACTCACTCTGTCCCCCTCACACTCTCCCCCTCACACTGTCCCCCTCACACTGTCCCACTCACACTCTCTCCCTCACACTGTCCCCCTCACACTGTCCCCCTCACACTGTCCCCCTCACACACTCCCCCTCACACTGTCCCCCTCACACTGTCCCCCCTCACACTCTCCCCCTCACACTCTCTCCCTCACACTGTCCCACTCACTCTGTCCCCCTCACACTCTCCCCCCTCACACTCTCCCCCTCACACTCTCCCCCTCACTCTGTCCCCCTCACATTCTCCCCCTCACACTGTCCCACTCACTCTGTCCCCCTCACACTGTCCCACTCACTCTGTCCCCCTCACACTCTCCCCCTCACACTGTCCCCCTCACACTGTCCCACTCACACTCTCCCCCTCACACTCTCCCCCTCACTCTGTCCCCCTCACACTCTCCCCCTCACACTGTCCCACTCACTCTGTCCCCCTCACACTCTCCCCCTCACACTGTCCCCCTCACACTCTCCCCCTCACACTCTCCCCCTCACTCTGTCCCCCTCACACTCTCCCCCTCACACTCTCCCCCTCACTCTGTCCCCCTCACACTGTCCCACTCACTCTGTCCCACTCACTCTGTCCCCCTCACACTCTCCCCCTCACACTCTCCCCCTCACACTGTCCCACTCACTCTGTCCCACTCACTCTGTCCCCCTCACACTCTCCCCCTCACACTCTCCCCCTCACACTCTCCCCCTCACTCTGTCCCCCTCACACTGTCCCCCTCACACTCTCCCCCTCACTCTGTCCCCCTCACACTGTCCCACTCACACTGTCCCCCTCACACTCTGCTCCTCACACTCTCCCCCTCACTCTGTCCCACTCACTCTGTCCCCCTCACACTGTCCCCCTCACACTGTCCCCCTCACTCTGTCCCCCTCACACTCTCCCCCTCACACTCTCCCCCTCACTCTGTCCCCCTCACACTCTCCCCCTCACTCTGTCCCCCTCACACTCTCCCCCTCACTCTGTCCCCCTCACACTATCCCCCTCACTCTGTCCCCCTCACACTCTCCCCCTCACACTGTCCCACTCACTCTGTCCCCCTCACAATCTCCCCCTCACACTCTCCCCCTCACACTCTCCCCCTCACACTGTCCCCCTCACACTGTCCCACTCACTCTGTCCCCCTCACACTCTCCCCCTCACACTCTCCCCCTCACACTCTCCCCCTCACACTGTCCCCCTCACACTGTCCCACTCACTCTGTCCCCCTCACACTCTCCCCCTCACACTGTCCCACTCACTCTGTCCCCCTCACACTCTCCCCCTCACACTGTCCCCCTCACACTGTCCCACTCACTCTGTCCCCCTCACACTCTCCCCCTCACACTCTCCCCCTCACACTGTCCCACTCACTCTGTCCCCCTCACACTCTCCCCCTCACACTGTCCCCCTCACACTCTCCCCCTCACTCTGTCCCCCTCACACTGTCGCACTCACTCTGTCCCCCTCACACTGTCCCCCTCACTCTGTCCCCCTCACACTCTCCCCCTCACACTCTCCCCCTCACACTGTCCCACTCACTCTGTCCCCCTCACACTCTCCCCCTCACTCTGTCCCCCTCACACTCTCCCCCTCACTCTGTCCCCCTCACTCTGTCCCCCTCACACTCTCCCCCTCACTCTGTCCCCCTCACACTCTCCCCCTCACACTGTCCCCCTCACACTCTCCCCCTCACTCTGTCCCCCTCACTCTGTCCCCCTCACACTGTCCCCCTCACACTCTCCCCCTCACTCTGTCCCCCTCACACTGTCCCACTCACTCTGTCCCACTCACTCTGTCCCCCTCACACTGTCCCCCTCATACTGTCCCCCTCACACTCTCCCCCTCACTCTGTCCCCCTCACACTCTCCCCCTCACTCTGTCCCCCTCACACTGTCCCACTCACACTCTCCCCCTCACACTGTCCCCCTCACACTCTCCCCCTCACACTGTCCCCCTCACACTCTCCCCCTCACTCTGTCCCACTCACTCTGTCCCCCTCACACTGTCCCCCTCACACTCTCCCCCTCACACTGTCCCACTCACTCTGTCCCACTCACTCTGTCCCACTCACTCTGTCCCCCTCACACTGTCCCCCTCACTCTGTCCCCCTCACACTCTCCCCCTCACACTCTCCCCCTCACTCTGTCCCCCTCACACTCTCCCCCTCACTCTGTCCCCCTCACACTCTCCCCCTCACTCTGTCCCCCTCACACTCTCCCCCCTCACACTGTCCCACTCACTCTGTCCCCCTCACACTCTCTCCCCTCACTCTGTCCCCCTCACACTCTCCCCCTCACTCTGCCCCCTCACACTCTCCCCCTCACTCTGTCCCCCCTCACACTCTCCCCCTCACTCTGTCCCACTCACACTCTCCCCCTCACACTGTCCCCCCTCACACTGTCCCCCTCACACTGTCCCACTCACTCTCCCCCTCACACTGTCCCACTCACTCTGTCCCCCTCACACTCACCCCCCTCACACTCTCCCCCTCACACTCTCCCCCTCACACTGTCCCCCTCACACTGTCCCCCTCACACTCTCCCCCTCACACTGTCCCCCTCACACTGTCCCCCTCACACTCTCCCCCTCACACTCTCCCCCTCACACTCTCCCCCTCACACTCTCCCCCTCACACTGCCCCCCTCACACTGTCCCCCTCACACTGTCCCACTCACTCTCCCCCTCACACTGTCCCACTCACTCTGTCCCCCTCACACTCACCCCCTCACACTCTCCCCCTCACACTCTCCCCCCTCACACTGTCCCCCTCACACTCTCCCCCTCACACTGTCCCACTCACTCTGTCCCCCTCACACTCACCCCCTCACACTGTCCCCCTCACACTGTCCCACTCACTCTGTCCCCCCTCACACTCACCACCCCTCACACTGTCCCCCTCACACTGTCCCCCTCACACTGTCCCACTCACTCTCCCCCTCACACTGTCCCACTCACTCTGTCCCCCTCACACTCACCCCCTCACACTCTCCCCCTCACACTCTCCCCCTCACACTGTCCCCCTCACACTCTCCCCCTCACACTGTCCCACTCACTCTGTCCCCCTCACACTCTCCCCCTCACACTGTCCCCCTCACACTGTCCCCCTCACACTGTCCACTCACTCTGTCCCCCTCACACTCACCCCCTCACACTCTCCCCCTCACACTCTCCCCCTCACACTCTCCCCCTCACACTCTCCCCCTCACACTGTCCCCCTCACACTGTCCCCCCTCACACTGTCCCCCTCACACTGTCCCCCTCACTCTGTCCCCCTCAACACTGTCCCCCTCACACTCTCCCCCTCACACTGTCCCCCTCACACTGTCCCCCTCACACTGTCCCCCTCACACTCTCCCCCTCACACTGTCCCCCTCACACTGTCCCCCTCACACTCTCCCCCTCACACTCTCCCCCTCACACTCTCCCCCTCACACTGTCCCCCTCACACTGTCCCCCTCACTCTGTCCCCCCTCACTCTGTCCCCCTCACACTCTCCCCCCTCACACTCTCCCCCTCACACTCTCCCCCTCACACTCTCCCCCCTCACACTGTCCCCCTCACACTGTCCCCCCTCACACTCTCCCCCTCACACTGTCCCCCTCACACTCTCCCCCTCACTCTGTCCCACTCACACTCTCCCCCTCACACTGTCCCCCTCACACTGTCCCCCTCACACTGTCCCACTCACTCTGTCCCCCTCACACTCACCCCCCTCACACTCTCCCCCTCACACTCTCCCCCTCACACTCTCCCCCTCACACTCTCCCCCTCACACTCTCCCCCTCACACTCTCCCCCTCACACTCTCCCCCTCACACTGTCCCACTCACTCTCTCCCCCTCACACTCTCCCCCTCACACTCTCCCCACTCACTCTGTCCCCCTCACACTCTCCCCCTCACACTCACCCCCTCACACTCTCCCCCTCACACTCTCCCCCTCACACTCTCCCCCTCACACTCTCCCCCTCACACTCTCCCCCTCACACTCTCCCCCTCACACTGTCCCCCTCACACTGTCCCCCTCACACTCTCCCCCCTCACACTCTCCCCCTCACACTCTCCCCCTCACACTCTCCCCCTCACACTGTCACCCTCACACTGTCACCCTCACACTGTCCCACTCACTCTGTCCCCCTCACACTCTCCCCCTCACACTGTCCCACTCACTCTGTCCCCCTCACACTCTCCCCCTCACACTGTCCCCCTCACACTGTCCCACTCACTCTGTCCCCCCTCACACTCTCCCCCTCACACTCTCCCCCTCACACTCTCCCCCTCACACTCTCCCCCCTCACACTGTCCCACTCACTCTGTCCCCCTCACACTCTCCCCCTCACACTGTCCCCCTCACACTCTCCCCCTCACTATGTCCCCCTCACACTGTCCCCCTCACACTCTCCCCCCTCACTCTGTCCCCCTCACACTGTCCCACTCACTCTGTCCCACTCACTCTGTCCCCCTCACACTCTCTCCCTCACTCTGTCCCCCTCACTCTGTCCCCCTCACACTCTCCCCCTCACTCTGTCCCCCCTCACTCTGTCCCCCTCACTCTGTCCCCCTCACACTCTCCCCCTCACTCTGTCCCCCTCACACCTCTCCCCCTCACTCTGTCCCCCTCACACTCTCCCCCTCACACTGTCCCACTCACTCTGTCCCCCTCACACTCTCCCCCCTCACTCTGTCCCCCTCACACTCTCCCCCTCACTCTGTCCCCTCACACTCTCCCCCCTCACTCTGTCCCCCTCACACTCTCCCCCTCACACTGTCCCCCTCACACTGTCCCCCTCACACTCTCCCCCTCACCTCTGTCCCCCTCACACTCTCCCCCCTCACTCTGTCCCCCTCACACTGTCCCCCTCACTCTGTCCCCCTCACACTCTCCCCCTCACACTCTCCCCCTCACACTCTCCCCCTCACACTCTCCCCCTCACTCTGTCCCCCCTCACACTGTCCCCCTCACACTCTCCCCCTCACTCTGTCCCCCTCACACTGTCCCACTCACTCTGTCCCACTCACTCTGTCCCCCTCACACTGTCCCCCTCACTCTGTCCCCCTCACACTCTCCCCCTCACACTCTCCCCCTCACTCTGTCCCCCTCACACTCTCCCCCTCACTCTGTCCCCCTCACACTCTCCCCCTCACTCTGTCCCCCTCACACTCTCCCCCTCACTCTGTCCCCCCTCACACTCTCCCCCTCACACTGTCCCACTCACTCTGTCCCCCTCACACTCTCCCCCCTCACTCTGTCCCCCTCACACTCTCCCCCTCACTCTGCCCCCTCACACTCTCCCCCTCACTCTGTCCCCACTCACACTCCCCCCCTCATTCTGTCCCCCCTCTCACACTCTCCCCCTCACACTCTCCCCTCACTCTCCCCCTCACACTCTCCCCTCACACTCTCCCCCTCACACTCTCCCCCTCACACTCTCCCCCCTCACACTCTCCCCCCTCACACTCTCCCCCTCACACTCTCCCCCTCACACTCTCCCCCTCACTCTGTCCCCCCTCACACTGTCCCCCTCACACTCTCCCCCACCACTCACTCTGTCCCACTCACTCTGTCCCCCTCACTCTGTCCCCCTCACTCTGTCCCCCTCACTCTGTCCCCCTCACACTCTCCCCCTCACACTCTCCCCCTCACTCTGTCCCCCTCACACTGTCGCACTCACTCTGTCCCACTCACTCTGTCCCCCTCACTCTGTCCCCCTCACTCTGTCCCCCTCACACTCTCCCCCTCACACTCTCCCCCTCACTCTGTCCCCCTCACACTGTCGCACTCACTCTGTCCCACTCACTCTGTCCCCCTCACTCTGTCCCCCTCACTCTGTCCCCCTCACACTGTCCCCCTCACTCTGTCCCCCTCACTCTGTCCCCCTCAAACTGTCCCCCTCACACTGTCCCCCTCACACTCTCTCCCTCACACTGTCCCCCTCACTCTGTCCCCCTCACACTGTCCCCCTCACACTGTCCCCCTCACTCTGTCCCACTCACTCTGTCCCCCTCACTCTGTCCCACTCACTCTGTCCCACTCACACTGTCCCCCTCACACTCTCCCCCTCACTCTCTCCCCCTCACACTGTCCCCCTCACACTCTCCCCCTCACTCTGTCCCCCTCACTCTGTCCCCCTCACACTGTCCCCCTCACTCTGTCCCACTCACTCTGTCCCCCTCACACTGTCCCCCTCACTCTGTCCCCCTCACACTGTCCCCCTCACACTGTCCCCCTCACTCTGTCCCACTCACTCTGTCCCCCTCACACTCTCCCTCTCACTCTGTCCCACTCACTCTGTCCCCCTCACACTGTCCCCCTCACTCTGTCCCACTCACACTGTCCCCCTCACACTGTCCCCCTCACTCTGTCCCACTCACTCTGTCCCCCTCACACTGTCCCCCTCACTCTGTCCCACTCACACTGTCCCCCTCACACTCTCCCCCTCACTCTGTCCCCTCACACTGTCCCCCTCACACTGTCCCCCTCACACTGTCCCCCTCACTCTGTCCCCCTCACACTGTCCCACTCACTCTGTCCCCCTCACACTCTCTCCCTCACACTGTCCCCCTCACACTGTCCCCCTCACTCTGTCCCCCTCACACTGTCCCACAACTCACTCTGTCCCCCTCACACTCTCTCCCTCACACTGTCCCCCTCACTCTGTCCCCCTCACACTCTCCCCCTCACACTCTCCCCCTCACACTGTCCCACTCACTCTGTCCCCCCTCACACTCTCTCCCCTCACACTGTCCCCACTCACACTCTCCCCCTCACTCTGTCCCCCTCACACTGTCCCCCTCACACTGTCCCCCTCACACTGTCCCCACTCACTCTGTCCCACTCACTCTGTCCCCCTCACTCTGTCCCCCTCACACTCTCCCCCTCACTCTGTCCCCCTCACACTGTCCCCCTCACACTCTCCCCCTCACACTGTCCCACTCACTCTGTCCCCCTCACACTCTCCCCCTCACACTGTCCCACTCATTCTGTCCCCCTCACACTCTCCCCCTCACTTTGTCCCCCTCACACTCTCTTCCTCACACTGTCCCCGCTCACACTCTCCCCCTCACTCTGTCCCCCTCACACTGTCCCCCTCACACTCTCCCCCTCACACTCTCTCCTCACACTGTCCCCCTCACACTGTCCCCCTCACACTCTCCCCCTCACACTGTCCCCCTCACGACTCTCGCCCTCACACTCTCTCCCTCACACTGTCCCCCTCACACTGTCCCCCTCACACTGTCCCACTCACACTGTCCCACTCACTCTGTCCCCCTCACACTCTCCCCCTCACACTGTCCCCCTCACACTCTCCCCCTCGACACTCTCTCCCTCACACTGTCCCCTCTCACACTGTCCTCCTCACACTGTCCCACTCACACTGTCCCACTCACTCTGTCCCCCTCACACTCTCCCCCTCACACTGTCCCCCTCACACTGTCCCCCTCACACTGTCCCACTCACTCTGTCCCCCTCACACTCTCCCCCTCACTCTGTCCCCCTCACACTCTCCCCCTCACATTCTCCCCCTCACATTCTCCCCTCACACTCTCTCCCTCAAACTGTCCACTCACTCTTTCCCTCTCACACTCTCCCCCTCACTCTGTCCCCCTCACACTCTCCCCCTCACACACTCTCCCCCTCACTCTGTCCCCCCTCAAACTGTCCCACTCACTCTGTCCCCCTCCACTGTCCCCCTCACACTGTCCCACCTCATACTGTCCCCCTCACTCTGTCCCCCTCACACTGTCCCACCTCATACTGTCCCCCTCACTCTGTCCCCCTCACACTGTCCCCCTCACACTCTCCCCCTCACTCTGTCCCCCTCACACCTCGTCCCCTCACTCTCTCCCCCTCACACTGTCCCCTCACACTCTCCCCCTCACTCTGTCCCCCTCACTCTGTCCCCCTCACACTCTCCCCTCACTTCTGTCCCCCTCACACTCTCCCCCTCACACTGTCCCCCCTCACACTGTCCCCCTCACTCTGTCCCCTCACACTCTCCCCTCACTCTGTCCCCCTCACACTCTCCCCCTCACTCTGTCCCACTCACTCTTTCCCCCTCACACTGTCCCCCTCACTCTGTCCCCCTCACACTCTCGCCCCTCACACTGTCCCCCTCACACTCTCCCCTCACACTCTCCCCCTCACTCTGTCCCCCTCACAATCTCTCCCTCAAACTGTCCCACACTCTCTCTGTCCCCCTCACTCTGTCCCCCTCACTCTGTCCCCCTCACTCTCCCCCTCACACTCTCCCCTCACTCTGTCCCCCTCACACTCTCCCCCTCACACTGTCCCCCTCACTCGGTCCCCTCACAATCTCGCCCTCACTCTGTCCCCTCACACTGTCCCCTCACACTCTCCCCCTCACCTCTGTCCCCCTCACACTCTCCCCCTCACACTGTCCCCCTCACACTCTCCCCCTCACACTCTCCCCCTCACTCTGTCCCCCTCACAATCTCTCCCTCACACTGTCCCACTCACTCTGTCCCCCCTCACTCTGTCCCCCTCACTCTGTCCCCCTCACTCTGTCCCCCTCACACTGTCCCCCCTCACACTGTCCCCCTCACTCTGTCCCCCTCACACTCTCTCCCTCACACTGTCCCCCCTCACACTGTCCCCCTCACTCTGTCCCCCTCAAACTGTCCCCCTCACACTGTCCCCCTCACACTCTCTCCCTCACACTGTCCCCTCACTCTGTCCCCCTCACACTGTCCCACTCACTCTGTCCCCCTCACACTGTCCCCCTCACTCTGTCCCCCTCACACTCTCTCCCTCACACTGTCCCCCTCACACTGTCCCCTCACACTCTCCCCCTCACTCTGTCCCCCTCACACTGTCCCCCTCACTCTGTCCCCCTCACACTGTCCCCCTCACTCTGTCCCCCTCACACTGTCCCACTCACTCTGTCCCCCTCACACTGTCCCCCTCACTCTGTCCCCCTCACACCTCTCTCCCTCACACTGTCCCCCCTCACACTGTCCCCCTCACACTCTCCCCCTCACTCTGTCCCCCTCACACTGTCCCCCTCACTCTGTCCCCCTCACACTGTCCCACTCACTCTGTCCCCCTCACACTGTCCCCCTCACTCTGTCCCCCTCACACTCTCTCCCTCACACTGTCCCCCTCACACTGTCCCCCTCACACTGTCCCCCTCACACTCTCCCCCTCACTCTGTCCCCCTCACTCTGTCCCACTCACTCTGTCCCCCTCACACTGTCCCCCTCACACTCTCTCCCTCACACTGTCCCCCTCACACTCTCCCCCTCACTCTGTCCCCCTCACTCTGTCCCACTCACTCTGTCCCCCTCACACTGTCCCCCTCACACTCTCTCCCTCACACTGTCCCCCTCACACTGTCCCCCTCACACTGTCCCCCTCACACTCTCCCCCTCACTCTGTCCCCCTCACACTGTCCCCCCTCACACTGTCCCCCTCACACTGTCCCCCTCACACTGTCCCACTCACTCTGTCCCACTCACTCTGTCCCACTCACTCTGTCCCACTCACTCTGTCCCCCTCACACTGTCCCCCTCACACTGTCCCCCTCACACTCTCTCCCTCACTCTGTCCCCCTCACACAGTCCCACTCACTCTGTCCCACTCACTCTGTCCCACTCACTCTGTCCCCCTCACACTCTCCCCCTCACTCTGTCCCCCCTCACACTGTCCCCCTCACACTGTCCCACTCACTCTGTCCCCCCTCACACTGTCCCCCGCACTCTGTCCCCCTCACACTCTCCCCCCTCACACTGTCCCCCTCACACTGTCCCACTCACTCTGTCCCCCTCACACTCTCCTGCTCACACTCTCTCCCTCACACTGTCCCACTCACTCTGTCCCCCTCACACTCTCCTGCTCACACTCTCTCCCTCACACTCTCCCCCTCACACTGTCCCCCTCACACTCTCCCCCTCACACTGTCCCCCTCACACTCTCTCCTCTGTCCCCCTCACACTGTCCCCTCACACTCTCCCCCTCACACTCTCCCCCTCACACTGTCCACTCACACTCTCTCCCCTCACACTGTCCCCCTCACACTGTCCCCCTCACACTCTCCCCCTCACACTGTCCCCCTCACACTGTCCCCCCTCACACTGTCCCCCCCTCACACACTCTCCCCCTCACACTGTCCCCCTCACACTGTCCCACTCACTCTGTCCCCCTCACACTCTCCCCCTCACACTGTCCCCCTCACACTCTCCCCTCACTCTGTCCCCTCACACTCTCCCCCTCACACTGTCCCCCTCACACTGTCCCCACTCACACTCTCCCCCTCACACTCTCCCCCTCACACTGTCCCCCTCACACTCTCCCCCCTTCACACTGTCCCCCTCACATTCTCCCCCTCACACTCTCTCCCTCAAACTGTCCCACGCACTCTGTCCCCCTCAAACTGTCCCACTCACTCTGTCCCCCTCACACTGTCCCCCTCACACTCTCTCCCTCACACTGTCCCCCTCACACTGTCCCCCTCACACTGTCCCACCTCATACTGTCCCCCTCACACTGTCCCACTCACACTGTCCCCCTCACACTCTCTCCCTCACACTGTCCCCCTCACACTCTCCCCCTCACACTCTCTCCCTCACACTGTCCCACTCACACTGTCCCCCTCACACTGTCCCCCTCACACTCTCTCCCTCACACTCTCCCCCTCACACTCTCCCCCTCACACTCTCTCCCTCACACTGTCCCCCTCACTCTGTCCCCCTCCCACTGTCCCCCTCACTCTGTCCCCCTCACACTGTCCCACTCACTCTGTCCCCCTCACTCTTTCCCCCTCACTCTGTCCCCCTCACACTCTCCCCCTCACTCTGTCCCCCTCACACTCTCCCCCCCTCACTCTGTCCCCCTCACACTCTCCCCCTCACACTCTCCCCCTCACTCTGTCCCCCTCACACTCTCCCCCTCACACTCTCCCCCTCACTCTCTCCCCCTCACACTCTCCCCCTCACACTCTCCCCCTCACTCTGTCCCCCTCACTCTGTCCCCCTCACACTCTCCCCCTCACTCTGTCCCCCTCACACTGTCCCCCTCACACTGTCCCCCTCACTCTGTCCCCCTCACTCTGTCCCCCTCACTCTGTCCCCCTCACACTCTCCCCCTCACTCTGTCCCACTCACTCTGTCCCCCTCACACTCTCCCCCTCACTCTGTCCCCCTCACACTCTCCCCCTCACACTGTCCCCCTCACACTCTCCCCCTCACACTCTCCCCCTCACACTCTCCCCCTCACTCTGTCCCCCTCACAATCTCTCCCTCAAACTGTCCCACTCACACTCTCCCCCTCACACTCTCCCCCTCACTCTGTCCCCCTCACACTCTCCCCCTCACACTGTCCCCCTCACACTCTCCCCCTCACACTCTCCCCCTCACTCTGTCCCCCTCACAATCTCTCCCTCAAACTGTCCCACTCACTCTGTCCCCCTCACTCTGTCCCCCTCACTCTGTCCCCCTCACTCTGTCCCCCTCACACTCTCCCCCTCACACTCTCCCCCTCACACTGACCTCCATTTACTGAATGCATGTTGTTGTTGGGTCTGTGGTGCTGCCGAGCGCTCATAGAATCATAGAATCATAGAAAAGGTACAGCTTGGAAGGAGGCCATTCGGCCCATCGAGTCAGTGCCAACTCTATGCAAGGGCAATCCAGCTCGTCATATTGCCCCGCCCTATCCCCGTAGCCCTGCAAATTTTTTTCCTTTCAAGTACTTATCCAGTTCCCTTTTGAAGGCCATGACTGAATCTACCTCCACCGCCCCCTCGGGCAGTGCATTCCAGATCATAACCACTCGCTGTGTAAAAAAGTTTTTCCTCATGTCACCTTTGGTTCTTTTGCCAATCATCTTAAGTCTATGTCCTTTGGTTCTTGACCCTTCTGCCAATGGGAACAGTTTCTCTCTATCTACTCTGTCTGGATCCTTCATGATTTTGAATACCTCTATCAAATCTCCTCTCAATCTTCTCTGTTCCAAAGAGAACAATCCCAGCTTCTCCAGTCTATCCACGTAACTAAAGTCCCTCATCCTTGGAATCATTCTGGTAAATCTCTTCTGCACCCTCTCTAAGGGCTTCACATCTTTCCTAAAGTGCGGTGCCCAGAATTGGACACAATACTCCAGTTGTGGCTGAACCAGTGTTTTATAAAGGTTCATCATAACTTCCTTGCTTTTGTACTCTCTGCCTCTATTTTGCAAGGGCAATCCTCCAGTTGGGCTACGGGGATAGGGCGGGGCAATATGACGAGCTGGATTGCCCCTGCATAGAGGCATAGAGTGCAAAAGCAAGGAAGTTATGATGAACCTTTATAAAACACTGGTTCGGCCACAACTGGAGTATTGTGTTCATCATAACTTCCTTGCTTTTATACTCTATGCCTCTATTTATAAAGCCCAGGATCCCTTATGCTTTTTTAACCGCTTTCTCAACCTGCCCTGCCACCTTCAATGATTTATGCACATATACCCCCAGATCTCTCTGTTCCTGTACTCATGTAAGGAATCTTACAACACCAGGTTGTCGTCCAACAGTTTTATTTGAAAATCACAAGCTTTCTCACCTGACGAAGGAGGTAAGCTCCGAAAGCTTGTGATTTTCAAATAAAACTGTTGGACTATAACCTGGTGTTGTAAGATTCCATACATTTGTCCACCCAGTCCATCACCGGCATCTCCACATCATCCCTGTACTCAGTGAGAGCCTGCAGAGAGCGGTCTGTTGACAGCACTAGAAATATTAGGAGCAAAGAGAGTATTGGGTGCTTGGAGGGAATTTTGATAGCGACTCGACAGTGTTCAGTACAAAGTGCAGCCCATCCGGGATCAGTGATCTGTGCACACGTCCTCATCTAGACACGAATAACATTACCGATCATTTGTAAGAGAACAAAAGGGATCAGCCAAAGATGACTTTGTCCTCTTTGAAAAACCTGACGACTATTGATGGCTCCGAGCTGCCTGGCGTGCTCTTCAGCCCCATGCTGAGACATTGAAGAGTCAAACAGGTTGAAGGAAGCATCACAGCTGACATCGAGAATCGTTTACTTGCGGCTTTTTCACTTAAAATATTGGCCCAGAAATTGCATCTGGCGGCAAGAGCTGTGAATTGGATTTTTTTTACTCACCCTTCGGATCGTATTAATTTTGTGCCGTAAATTGCTGGAAGTGTGATCTGCTAACGGCACAGTGAGGACAACGGGGGATCTAGGACATCCTGAACCTCAGGTCCAAAGGTCTAGCTCCTTAACCAACGAAAGAAACAAAAGGATAGAGAAAGAAACAGAGGGAATGACGGAGTAGGAAAGAGGGTGAATTTGAGTCAAATTAGAGACAGAAAGAGAAATAAAGAGAGGGAACCAAAGATTGGATGAAGAAAGAAAATAGAGACTGAAAGGAAAAGTAAAAAAAATGTAAAAATGTAAAACTTAAAAAACCTCTAGGAACAATTCACTACCTGCGGGAGTGAGATTCCACAGTTTCAATTGTTCCCTTTCTGGGCCTCCAAGGTTGATTTTCATGTCAGGACCATAAATCACATCATTAACAGGGTCCTTCCGACATCAATTACCAGCCCTAATAGGCTGCGGCGAGACTCATTCATATTTACAGTGCAAATCCAGCGATTTCTTGACACACAATCTGGACGCTCACAGTGAGGTTTTTCTGTTTTTTGCGAGGCTATCGGGCAAATCGTCCAGCAATTTGTGGCAAATCGCAACTCATGCCATATCTCTCCCTCACCACAAATTGCTGGTTTTTTACGCACTGATAATGGCGGGTGCCATTAATTCACCTTTGCTCTTCCAGCAATTTCTGGACTGGTAAAACACTGGTTCGGCCTCCCTCAGCCGGAGTATTGTGGCCAATTCTGGGCACCACACTTTAGGAAGGATGTCAAGGCCTTGGAGAAAGTGCAGAGGAGATTTACTAGAATGGCACCAGGGATGAGGGACTTCAGTTATGTGGAGAGACTGGAGAAGCTGGGGTTGTTCTCAGAGCAGAGAAGGTTAAGGGGAGATTTGATAGAGGTGTACAAAATCATGAAGGATTTTGATAGAGTAAGTGAGGAGAAACTGATCCACTATCAGGAGGGTCGGTAACCAGAGGACACAGATTTAAGGTAATTGGTGAAAGAACCAGAGGGGAGATGAGGAAAGAAATATTTACACTGCGAGTTGTGATGATCTGGAATGCGCTGCCTGAAAGGGCGGTGGAAGCAGATTCAATAATAACTTTCAAAATAGAATTGGATAAATTTGCAGGGCAATGGGGAAAGAGAAGGGTGATGGGACTAATTGGATAACTCTTTCAAGGAGCTGGCACAGGCACGATGGGCCGAGTGGCCTCCTTCTGTGCTGTATGATTCTATGGTTAGCTCACCAAGAGAATGGAGTAGATGTTGATTACAGAGAACGATGCAGCACAGAAATGGTGGGAGTTAAAAGTGTGTTTAACAGGGTTTCAGTATCACTGGTCAGCACCTTCAGCTGGGAACTGAATGGGATGAGATTTTAGCTCCTTATTCTCCATAGCTCATGTGTCAGCCGTGGCTCAGTGGTAGCACTCTGGCCTCTGAGTTGAGCGCATAATCGAGCCTGACACTCCAGTGCAGTACTGAGGGAGTGCTGCAGTGTCGGAGGTGCGATCTTTCAGAACAGATGTTAAACTGAGGCCCCATCTGCCCTCACAGGTGGAGGTAAAAGATCCCATGGCACTATTTCAAAGAAGAGCAGGGGGAGTTCTCCCCGGTGTCCTGGCCAATATTTATCCCTCAACCAACTTCACAAAATCGGATTATCTGGTCATTATCAAATTGGCTGCTGTGTTTCCCACTTTACAAACAGTGATTACACTTCATTGGCTGTAAAGACCTCAGGAATGTCCTGAGGTCATGAAAGGCACTATATAAATGCAAGTCTTTCTTTTTTTACCTGAAAGCTGGAATCATCTTCATTGCTTTTTTCTGAATTCTTTCTCACTGTTTGCTGATGTTTTATAAAAGGCAACTAATATTTCCTTGGATTTCTATTCAATGAATCTTCTACTAAAATCCAATGTTTTAATTCCTTTGCCACCCACTGCCCCACACTATGACGATACTTTCAATATTTACTCAATGATTGGATCTAGATTTTTTTTGTTTAAACTTTTGAACAATCTCCCAGGTATTGCTCCCTCCCTCACACTCCCGAACAGTAAAAGCCTGTTGTCTGTTGGTGATGGGACTCTTGCCTCCAATCTGCCTCTTTAACACAGTGAGGTTGATTTGTGTCCATGGTTAGTATTGTGATATTATGGGGTGGGGAGGTGGGGGAGGGGAGTGGGTCCGTGCTGTCCACCTAATGGAATCACATGGAGGTCCGATACAGTCGGTGGGAAGCTCGATACAGTCGGCAAGAAGCTTGATACAGTCGGTGGTAGGCTCAGTTCAGCCAGATGGAGGCTCAATGTTGTCGGACAGATGCTCAATACAGCTGGTGAGAGGGTCGATACAGTTGGACGGATGTGCGATTCAGTCAGTGGGAGGCTCGATACAGTCAGTCGGTGGGAGGTTCGATACAGTCGGACAGAGGCTCAATACAGCTGGACGGAAGCTCGATACAGTCGGTGGGAGGCTCGATACAGTCAGTCGGTGGGAGGTTCGATACAGTCAGTCGGTGGGAGGTTCGATACAGTCAGTCGGTGGGAGGTTCGATACAGTCAGTCGGTGGGAGGTTCGATACAGTCAGTCGGTGGGAGGTTCGATACAGTCAGTCGGTGGGAGGTTCGATACAGTCCATTACTGCTTATGGACCAGGAGGTGAAGGAGTGCTTCCTCCCGGCCCCTCAAGCACATCTTCTGCCGCGATAGCCCCCACCCACCCACCCCCCCATTGTGCCCCTCTCTTTTCCAATGGTCAGGGACTGTCCCCAGCATTCCCGAGCTGCGGCCTTCTACCACCGCCTGTCAATCTGGCCGGCTGCTGGGAAGGAAACAAAGTAAAAAAAAATGATAATGAGGTCCTGCGGTAATTTCGGCAGGACTTCCGCATTCCCGGCATTTCGGGTTTCCCTCCCCCCCCACAAACATGCTTCCCCCGCTCCCCGGAAATATCGGGGCCACCGTTTCAGGTCGATGACCTTTCATCAGAACTGGAAGATGTTAGAGATTGTACATCTTTAAAGCTAGTACAGAGCCAGGTAAAAGGGTGCAGGAAAAGAACAAAAGGGAGAGGTCTGTGATAGGGTGGAGGGCAGGTGTGATTAAATGACACAAGGGATGGTGGTGCAAGGCAAGTGGAGCTGATAATGAGACAAGTATAGAAACAAAAGATGGATCCAGAGCAGGTGTAAAAAGTTACAGCCGAATAGCAGAGGGGGGGAAGCCTGAAAAATCTGGCAAAGCGAAGAAGGCTCTTGTGGCCCAGGAATGTGGCAGAGAAAGGCAGAGAGACCCCAGGGGTACGGACCAGCTCGCTGGAATCCCCACTCCAAGCACCAGTCCACACCATCCCCACTCCCAGTGGGCGGGTCACGATTCCCCTCAGACGGGTGACGGGTGCCCTGCCAAATTAGCCAGCAGCGATGGCGAGAGGTGGCCGAGCAAGTCAGAGGCAGCAGCATAAGGCCCTGGGACGTGTTCCCAACTCCCTCCCATTTCCGCTCAGCTCCCCCACCATTCCCCACCTGCCCTGATTGAATGCCAGTCCCTGGGGGGCAGGGGGCTTGTTAGGCCTCAGTGCCCAGTGTTCAAAGGGTTGGTGGTGAGGGCTGATGGCTGATGCTAGGGATTCTCCATATACAGGCCTCAGGCCACATGAGGTCATTCCTGAGGCTGTAGGCAATGCCACATGGGGCAGGCCTGTCGCTTCTGATTACCGCCCTGATTCAGGCGGGACTGTCTGTCGAAGGATGGGCACCTCACCTCAAACACGTAAATGGCCCCAGTGCCAGAAATATGGCCGGGGTCTTTGGGGAGTCTCCAGAGTCTGCAGAGGGTGCAGAGGAGATTTACTAGAATGTTTCCAGGGATGAGGGACTTCAGTTATGTGGAGAGACTGGAGAAGCTGGGGTTGTTCTCCTTAGAGCAGAGAAGGTTAAGGGGAGATTTGATAGAGGTATTCAAAATCATGAACGGTTTCGAAAGAGTAAATAAGGAGAAACTGTTTCCAGTAGCAGGAGGTTCGGTAACCAGGGGACACAGATTTAAGGTGATTGGCAAATAATCCATGGGGGAAAGGAGGCGAATTTTTTTACGCAGCGAGTTGTAATGATCTGGAATGTGCTGCCTGAAAGGGCGGTGAAAGCAGATTCAATAGTAAGTTCCAAAATGGAATTGGATAAATACTTGAAGGGGCAATGGGGAAAGTGCATGGGAGTGGGACTAACTGGATAGCTTTTTCAAAGAGCTGGCACAGGCGCAATGGACCGAATGGCCTCCTCCTGTGCCGTATGATTCTATGTATCCATGAAGTTCCGCTCCGCCCACGGGAGATTGCTCCACCCTAATCGGCAGGTCAACTTTCACCTTTATCAGGATCATTTACAAATACTGCAGGACCACATTTAACGATGGTTTCACAACAACAACAACAACAACATTTATACAGTGCCTTTAATGTAGAAAAACATCCCAAGGCGCTTCACATGTGCAAATATGAAACTAAATTTTAAACTGAGCTACATAAAGAGGCATTAGGACAGGTGACAAGTTTGGTCAAAGAGGTAGGTTTTAAGGAGCGTCTTAAAGGAGGAGAGAGGTGGAGAGGTGGAGAGGTTTAGGGAGGGAATTCCAGACCTTAGGCTCTAGGCAGCTGAAGGCACGGCCACCAATGGTGGAGCGATTAAAATCGGGGATGCGCAAGAGGCCAGAATTGGAGGAGCGCAGAGATCTCAAAGGGTTGTAGGGCTGGAGGAGGTTACAGAGATTGGGAGGGGCGAGGCCACGGAGGGATTTGAAAAGTAGGATGAGAATTTTAAAATTGAGGTGTTCTCGGACCGGGAGCCAATGTCGGTCAGTGAGTGCAGGGGGTGATGGGTGAATGGGACTTGGTGCGAGTTACGATACGGGCAGCAGAGTTTTGGATGAGCTCAAGTTTGCGGAGGGTGTGAGGTGAGAGGCCGGCCAGGAGAGCGTTGGAATAGTCAAGTCTAGAGGTCACAAAGGCATCGATGAGGGTTTCAGGAGCAGATGAGCTGAGGCAGGGATGGAGACGGGCGATGTTACGGAGGTGGAAGTTGGTGGTCTTGGTGATGGAGTGGATATGTGGTTGGACGCTCAGCTCAGGGTCCAATAGGACGCCCAGGTTGCAAACCTGTCTTTATCTAAACCATCAATTAAACTGATTGTTTTTTCTTTGTTCCCCAGTTTTCTCACCTCATCACCTGAGGCGTCATTCCATCTTGCCGATTGCCTAGTCTAGACAAAGAGTGTTGGCTGGCCATTCTTCTGTGAGAGGCATCACAGCCACGACTAAAATTGTCCGCACTCAATGACTACAAAGAATCTTACCGCACAGAAGGAGGTCATTCGGCCCATCGTGCCTGTGCCGGCTCTTTGAAAGATTAGTCCCACTCCCCCGCCCTTTCCCCAGAGCCCTGCAAATTTCTCCTTTTCAAGTATTTATCCAATTCCCTTTTTGAAAGTTATTATTGAATCTGCTCCCACCGCCCTTTCAGGCAATGCGTTCCAGGTCGTCACAACTCACACACGTGTGCACTTTGCAGCACTGGTCAGCCGTGAGGAGTGGATTTCCTGGGGCTCTTTCCTCCGTTCCAGTTTGGATGCCTTAGTATACAGAGCAGGTGGTTCCTTTATGCCGAGCCCATCTGTGGGGCCTGCTTGCCAATGTTTAAATAAAAGCACTGATTAAACTCATTCGAATCACAGACCATTACAGCCCAGAAACTTGGAACAAGTCTGAGCCGATGTTTTTCTCTACTTCAGCCATCTGGTCCAATCCCACTCTCCTCGCTCCCCAGACCCTTCAATATTCCCGTTTCTCAAACAACCATCTAATTCTTTTTAAAAAGAATTCATGGACTTTGCTTCAACAATGGTTTGTGGCAGAGAATTCCACCCTCTGAATAACGAAACTTATCCCAACCTCCACTTTAATTCTGGTTTCGATTAGATTAAATTTGTGCCCTGTCGTTACTGACCAGTGGAACCAGCCTCTCACTAGTTACACTATCATAACCCACCATAATCATGAGGACCTCTATCAGGTCTCCACTTAACCATCTCATCTCCAGGGAGATAAACCCTAAATTCTCAAATCTCTCTCGATAACCATAACCCCTCACCCCAGGTAACATCACAGTGAATCTACACTCCACAATTTCCTTTAATTCTATATCCTTCCTATAATGGGATGCCTAAAGATGCACAATACTCCAGTTGGAGTAAGTAAGGTTAGTGAATGGATCTAATTTTGTCTGTTTTGTGGTATTTTTGATGGATTGTTGTTGATGTCGGGTTTAATTACCCTTCACATTGAATGTTAAAGTACAAAGGCTGCAGAGAGAAAGCACAGTGATTGGAGTGACTTAAAATAGCTGTTTAGTCAAATGACTACAGAATTTTCCTGAGTACGGCATTTCAAATTATATAAATGAAAGTGTCTCTGAATTTCCTGCATCGTATTTCACATTTAAATGCATTTTTTCTTTGCGTAATAAAAGTCACAGATCTGCGTTCGTTACGTGGCATAAAACAGGGGTTATTTTACAAGCCCTGGTACTGCACAGCCCTCAAATTCCCACCTGCGTCCCCTGAGTGAGGCTCCCTGCTGGGAGGGGAACTCGTGCAATTACCCTCTTGGTGTCACGCCCACATGGTTGAATATCCTGTGGAAGACCCGCTGTCTAGAGTCACACGTGAGGAATGGCAATGTGGATGGGGTACCGGAGAGTTGGTAACATTTACAGATTGGGCCCCGGTAAGAGTCAGACCATCAAGGGAGGAACGTGAAAGAAATTACAGATCTTGAAGACCCATTGAGACTTGACACTACTGTCATACATCATATTGTAGATGTAATGGCATTTTCTAGGATTATTATTTATTTAAGTGCATATTACTGATTGGAATATGTGACCAGTAACTTTCAGTCCTCCCAGCCAGAAGATGAAGCCTATTTTTGTGGCCTGTCCTGGGATTGGTTTATCTTGACTATCATCCTCCTTCTCCATCATTGCCCTTCTTAAGCTTATGGACAAACTTGATGTGAACAATGTGTTTAGGTACATTGATGGAATGTCTGCAATCCTCTGCATTACTGGCTAATATCAGCAACTTTATGGGCTATCATGCATAGAATCTACACCACAGAAACAGGTTTATACTCTTCCCACCCTGCCCCCATCCCTCTATTCCCTTCTCCATGTGGCAGCCAGTTCCACATTCTCACCACAATCTGTGTAAAGAAATTCCTCCTAAATTATTTATTTGATCAGTTAGTGGCAGCCCATTTTGCGCACAGCAAGGTCTCACAAACAGCAATGAGATAAATGATTAGGTAATCTGTTTTAGTGGTGTTGGCCGAGGGATAAATATTTCCCAGGACACTGGGAGAACTCTCCAGCTCTTCTTCAATTACTTTCATTGACGCAGGTGTGTAATTAGACAGTCTTTCTGTTGCAGTGTCAGTATCACTTTCTCAAGCTTGTGTTCATAGAATCATAAAGCACAGAAGGAGGCCATTCGGCCCATCATGCCCGTGTACTACCTGTTTCCCTGTTGTAATTAGAACTACTGCCAGACAGACGGCACAATCACGTCTAAATATTTGGAGGGGACATAAGGGGCAATTGCAGAATTTAAAGTGGGGAGAGAGCTGAGGGGTACATAGCTCAAGGGAGCCCAAACCGGAGGGGCACATGGCTCTCCTCCTCCCTGGTGATTGTGCCTATAACCATACAATAGGTATGTGAGAAAGAAGTTGCTAACTGATTTGTCCACTGATTTTACTGACTGCCTCTAGCCAGGAAGATGGGCTGCTCTGGGAAGTGGATTTCTCCGAGAATGCCTTCTCAATAGTCATTTAACTTTCTATCCATAGTCAAGTACAGGAAGTTCCCTGACTGTTACCTCTGACCTGGAAATGGTTGCATGGTTGCTAGCTGCATGTCATGTCCTACAGCGATCGATGACTACAATCCACACGGCCTGAAGCTCTGTGGTCTTCTCAAGTTTGTTATACACTGAACTTAATAACAGCTCCACATGGTGTCCGAATGGAAATAATTTACTCTGAATCTACTGGAATGTTTTAACAGGAGACATAGAAGAAAGAAAGGTGGGAGTGTTGCCTTCTGGATCACCATGTGCTTCAAACTAAGTATTTTAAACTGAATAAAATCTACATCTTTTACTAGTTTTGCTGTGTGTACCCTGCTCTGAGTCAGTATATCAACTGAAAGTCATTGTAAATCAAAATTAAAATGTTAAATACTGGAAATTCAGCAACGGTTCAGTTCTGCAAACCTGTTATTCAAAGAGTACCATTTCCAGAAAAATCAAAGATGGCAGGTAATTTAACCAGCAATTGGATAAGCTTTAGAAAAATCTGGGACAATTCTGTGCTTGCATTGCACCTCATTAAGCAGCAAAAAGATGAAAGAACTGCTCCACTAATTACATCCAGCAGCAGAGAGGCAGTAAAAACACTTCATGGTCTTCAGTTTGAGAAAAGTGAAGACAAGACTAATATAAAGGTTAGCCTAGAAATTCTGGCCAGTTTTGGGCATGATATCTGGGCAGTAGAATGAATTTGGAAGCCAGTTCCTGAGTGTAAATACAATGGAATTTACACTCATGTGCGTGATCAGAGTATCCAGTGCACACAACAAAGGGTCTAGATCATAATCCCATGATCACACTATCATTTAACTAGATATTGGATAGTAAAAGTCTACTCCTGATCGTAAGGGACGTGAAGTCCACTTACAGGAGTGACTGGTGATGCTGAGCCCAAGAGAATATCTAAGTGTAGATCCTAAGAGGACTGGCTTCTTCCTTTCTAATGTTTTCCAGAATATTTACTTCAGGAGCTGGGTTTCATCCACAAATTCCTTCTCCTGCCCCCAGACAGACATATTGAATGAAAACTCATTCTAATATCAGAATATGAAATGCTCAATGACTTCACATTGTCTCAACGCTCACACAGTGTGAAAAAGGAAACAGTCTACGATGGCTAGCATGGCAGATCCATCTGGTATTCCACCCAGGACTCCATCCAAGCAACATTCTAAATGACTTGGGTATCTGGGAATTAACCCTCTATAAGCTGAATTGGACTCCTCAAAAATATCAAAACATAAATTAAACCCAAATCCCTTCTAGACCAAATAGGTACAAATCCTGAAATGTTACAGCACTATTAGAAGAAGCTCACAAGTCTGGCACAGCCTTGCTCATGGTACACAGCCAATGAGATACTCAGTCACACGTTCTGCAAGCTATCGCTTTGGCAGAAGCCCTGCATGTAGCTCGCGAGCGGCAGAGTTTAATTCCCAGAGTGCTGCTTTATCTTAAAGCACATTGCTTCACTGAAGTGGATATTAAACTGCTATCTGGATAAGAACACACTGAATCAACTTCGATGCACTCCTACTGCTAATGCAGGACTGGAGAGAGGCCTGAAATCAAACAATGGAATCCAGAGTCATGCAGATCTCAAAAGATAATCTCCATTCTATTATTGTTCACTTTTGATTCTATTTCTCGTGCAAAATGCAAATTGATTAATGTTAGAGGGACAAGCAGGAAGCACAAAGTGGTAATAGGTTGATTCTCCGCTCAGTGTACAAATACACATTTTCAGAAGCATGCGGCTGCCAATGATCTCCATAAAACTACTTCAATTGCAGCAGAAATAATCAAACCCAGAATTAACCTGCTGAATTTTAGGAGTGAGCTGGAAAGCAGTTGTCTATGGGATAAAAATGAGCTGTTTAGGATCATAGGAACAGGAGTAGGCCATTTAGCCCCTCAAACCTGTTCCGACATTCAGTGAGATCATGGTTGATCTGTGACCTAACTCCATGGGCACAATTTTAAAAGGTCGGCTGGATGGCAGCGGGGGGGCGGGATGGGGGTGGTGGTGAACGGGCGCGTGGGTAACCCAAATAATAAAAACTTACCGTTCCCCACGTGGTTGCAACTTGATTGGTGGCCATTAACCTTGTTTCTGGGTTTGGTGTCTGAAAGCTGCGCAGTGGGCGGACTGCGCACCCGCATGACCTGCTGTCAGCTGCAGCGTCTGGATTTGAAGGGCCATTGCTCCAATGGATTTTGCTGGAGCAAGAAGACACAATGGAGCAGCACAGGGGCAGGCAGCTCCAAGATTCAGCAACGCCCCACTTGAGGTGATGCTGGCCGGGGTGAGGAGGAGGAGGGAACTATTTTACCCGGCCGACAGGAGGAAGCGCCCTGCCTCTGCCTCCAAGAAGGCCTGGATCGAGGTGGCAGAGGAGGTCACCAGCAGGAGTAACATCTCCCGCACCTGAGTCCAGTGTAGGAAGCACTTCAATGACCTAACTGGGTCAGCAAAAGTGAGTACACTTACTCATTCTCCTACATTCCGTGTTCCACATCACCGCTCCCACCCCCCAACTCATTCTGCACTGCCAACACTACTCCATCACATCACTCCTCACACCCACTTAAGGCTCATCCTCAACTTACCTTCACTTCTTGACTACTTCCTCACCTCTCCATTTGTGACCTCACCCACTACCACTCACCCCAGTCCTGATCCAATGTGATGTCTCTGTCTGATACTCACCCTCTGATGCATCTCTTTCATGGTCAGCCGCACCCAAACCACTGCATTCAGCGGTTGACCACTTCACCATCACTCACTCACACGTCTGTACTTTCTCCCCTTGTAGGAGAAGAGAGCGTAGAATGCACGGGAGAGGGCGAGGACTGGGAGGGGGGTCACAACAAATAGTGGTCCTCACAGAGGCAGAGGAGGAGGCCCCAGAGGTCAGCCATACCCTCGAGTGCCTGTCCGTCGGGGACGCCGAGACTGGCACCCCACAAACATCTGGTGACAGAACTTTAACATTCATCACACACAACATGAATTGATGTTAACAATGATTGGCATGTTGAACACCTCAGTATGCTCATCGCTACATGACACATCTGTGATGATGCTTAATATTGCCTTCTGTTCTCTTACAGGCCTCCGACGACCACTGTGACGGCAGAGGGCAATTCCTCAGAGGAGCTCCGGGCCTCTGAGGGGGCACCGTCACATCTGAGTGAGCCATCCACCAGCGCAGATACTCACACCTCGATGCGTCCTAGTCCTCAGTTAGTTGGTTTGGCACCTGGTGAGTCACCACACACAACTGAGCACGAGCAGACACTGGTGGCAGGGGCAGCTGTGGAGAGTCCGTGTCGGTGGGAGCACTCTTCTCCAGGCTCTGCTCAGCTGGACACAGATGCTGAACCCTGGGGGCCATCCTTTAAAAGGAGAATGATCGAGGAACAGGAGCACATTCGTGAGGTACTGGAACAGGTGCCACACACACTCTCCACAATAGCGCACAGGTGCATTAATGGAATGGTGGCATAGGTACAGGAGGGAATCTCTGAGATAGTGTCACAGGTAAATGCGGAAATGTCTGAGATAGTATTGCAGGTAAGTGCGGGAATGTCTGCGATTGAGAGAAGGCTAGCCTCCATTGAGCTCACAAGTCCATTCAGGCCCTGACAACGGCCATTTGGACTCAGGGTGAACAACATTCTGCCACCTTAAACAGGCTGACAGAAATGTTACAACTGGGCCGACAAGGCTTCACACATGTCCTCCAAACCGTCGTCCAGCAGGGTGGTATGGGTGATGTGGGCCTGGCCCAGGAGATGGATGACTGCGAAAGTGGACATGGAAGTGGGGACGCCACTCAAAGTGCTCCCACGTCTCACCCGTTGCCCCCTCTCAACCAGAACCCACAATGCTGCCTCCTCTCCAGATGGTCGAGTCTGCCCCTGCACAGGTGCAGGTGGAGCAGTCTCTGTTGGAGCCCTCACAGGCACCGAAACTCAGAGGGCGTAGGCCCAAAGCATTTAAGCAGTCAGGGCATGAACAAGAGCCAACCTGCCACTACCTCTGCTGCAGCCACAGGGGATGCACCACGTAGAAGCGGTAGGAAGAGAAATGCAAAGGATTTGTGATCACGAAGGGGATGCACAAGGGTGTTTGACAGACTGTCATTCTTTTCATTTATATTTGTTTTTTGTTAAAGTCACATTAAATGTTATCATTCTCACCACTACTGCCACACCTTGCCCATTCTTGACTGCCTTTTGTGATAGGCCCTTTCATGAGCTTCACCATGAACGGCGACACTTGATGCCACCCAGTGGGTGATTTACAGTGGGTGTATGTGTAGTTGCAGGACTGTTTTGTGCGGGGCGGTGAGGGGGACTGGTGTGGGCACTGCTCTTTCCTGGTGGTGTGAGGACTGGACTATTCTCACTGTCTGATCTTATGAGAACCGTTCACAAATGAGTGACTCCCTGGCCTCACGAGCAGCCAGGTGACCCGCTGCTCTGCTCATGTGTTCGTCATCCTCCTCCTCCTCGTCCTCCTCCTCTTCCTCCTGCTCCTCCTCAATGTTGATTGCAGATTTGGATGGTGGATGAGGGGATGGGGCCTCATCAACCAGTACCCCTCTCTGTAGCGCCATGTTGTGGAGGACACAACACACGACAGTAATGCGACCCACTCTCACTGGTGCGTATTGAAGCGCTCCCCCAGAACCATCGAGGCACCGAAATCGCATCTTGAGCGGTCCTATCACATGTTCAATTACAGACCTGGTGGTGATGTGGATGTCGTTATATCGACGCTGCTGCTCACTGATGGGGCTCCTCAGAGGTGTCATGAGCCACGTGTGCAGGGGGTATCCCTTGTCCCCGAGGAGCCAGCCCTTAAGGGTGTTCGGTGCGTGGAAGAGGGGCGGGATGTTGGATACCCTCGGAATGAATGAATCGAGGCAGCTGCCAGTGTATCTGGCGCACACGTGAAGGAATCTTTTACGGTGGTCACAAACGAGCTGAGTGTTGATGAAGTGATAGCCCTTCCTGTTGATGAACAGTCCTGTCTCGTGTGGGGGTGCTCTTATTGCTATATGGGTGTAATCAATTGCACCCTGCACCCGTGGGAAGCCAGCCACAGAGTGGAATCCCACTGCCCTCTCCGTCTGGCTGAGGTCGTCCATGGGGAAGTTGATGTAGTGCGAGGCCCTGCGAAACAAGCCGTCGGTGACCTGCCTTATGCACTTGTGTGCAGACGACTGAGAGACCCCGGTGATGTCACTGGAATAATCTGGAGGTGAAGAAGTTGAGGGCAGTGGTCACTTTAACAGCGACGAGTAAGGAGATGCTGCTCGGCCCAGCCGGGAGCAGTTTGGCATGAAGGAGGCTTCAGACGTCTGCGACCAATTGGCAACTCACTCTCAGCCTCCGTACACTCTGCTCCTCAGAGAGGTCCAGGAAGTTGAGTCTCAGTCTGTATTCCCTCTGATGAGGGTAGTGCCTTCTGCGACATCGCTCCCTCTGTTGTTCCCCTCTGTGCTCTTGTGCAGGTGCCTGTGGCACAGCACTGTGTTGTGGAGCTCCAGGAGTCGGAAGTGGACGCCGTGCCTGACGAGGATGGTGATGTTCCTCGTCCTCGGATATAGTGGTGAACGCAGCCATGGCGCCCTCCATCCTAATGGTGTCAGTTTGGGGGGGTCCAAAAAGTTGGTAAATATGTGTAAACAGAACAATTCTGAGTGGAAACCAAGAATTTTCAGTCCAAACACAAAGATCTCCCAGCCAAAAGTTTGTCTGAGAGAACTGAGTGCCCTGCTGCAATAACTCACCTTTTATCCCCATCTGTCAAACAGGGAATTAAATGTCCAAATGGTTGTCGGCTGAAACCCGACTACTTTCCCATGACGTGTTTCACACAGCACAGGAAACATGTTGAGGCAGCGTTAAAATCTCTTGCCTTCATTCTTAATTAGATTTATGGACATTTCAAGTACTCTGTTGAATTGCTGCTTTAAATATCCTCCCGTCGGCTTTAATTGCCGGCGGGATTTCCGGGTTTGGGAACGGCGCACACGCCCAGATGACTCCAGGTCGAGCATGCTCTTCGGCAGGTTGGAGCCGAGGTCTCTGCCCACTCCTCAAAAACCCGATTTTCTTTGCCCCCCCTGCCCCCAATGCACCCACACTTTTCTTTTAAAATCGTGCCCCATATACCCGCCTTAGCCCCATATCCCTTAATACGTTTGGTTAACAAAAATCTATCAATCTCAGGTATAAAGTTGAGCTAGTATTAACTGCCGTTTGCGGAAGAGAGTTCCAAACTTCTACCACCCTTTGCGTGGAGAGGTGTTTCCTAATTTCACTCCTGAAAGGCAGAAGCACTGCATATAGCTCACGAGGTGCAGAGTTTAAATCCCAGAGTGCTGCTTTATCTTAAAGCACATTGCTTCACTATCAGGCTCTCCAGTCCTGCATTAGCAGTAGGAGTGCATCAAAGTTGATTCAGTATGTTCTTGTCCAGATAGCAGATTAATATCTACTTCAGTGAAGCAATGTGCGTGCTTTATGATAAAGCAGCACCCTGGGAATTAAACTCTGCAGCTCGCGAGCTATATGCAGGGCTTCTGTCATTCAATGAGATCATGGCTGATCTGTATCTTAACTCCATTTACCCGCCTTGGTTCAGTAACCCTTAATACCCTTACCTAACAAAAATCTATCAATCTCAGTTTTTAAATTTTCAACTGATGCCCGGTCTCAACAGGTTTTTGGGGGAAGAGAGTTCCAGATTTTCACTCCCCTTTGTGTGAAGTGCTTCCTGACATCATCCCGGAACAGCCTAGCTCTAAATTTGAGTCCCCCTTGTTCTGGACTCTCCCACCAGAGGAATAGTTACTGGTCAGATCTGAGTTGAAACCCAATTCAGATTAAAAGTCTCCTCTGCCTGCTGCTTGTATGGATCCTGCATGAGATGAAATTAGGACTGCCCAAACTTTTGATCCACAGCACAAAAAACTGCCCATATTTTGGTTCTAATTGACAGTAATTTGGAAATCTTATTCAGAGAGGCTACAGAATGGAAAGGAAAAATGTCACAATGTTATAGTAAGGGCTGCTCTTAAAGGAGGGGGAGCAGTTATAAGAGGGGGTGCTGTTATAGAAGGGTGTGTGTTTATAGAAGGGGGTGTGTTTATAGAAGGGTGTGTGTTTATAGAAGGGGGTGCTGTTATAGAAGGGGGTGTTGTTGTAGCCGGGGGTGTTGTTATAGAAGTGGGTGCTGTTATAGACGGGGGTGTTGTTATAGAAGGGGGTGTGTGGTTATAGAAGGGGGTGTTGTTGTAGACAGGGGTGTTATTGTAGAAGGGGGTGTTGTTGTAGATGGGGGTGTTGTTATAGACGGGGGTGTTGTTATAGAAGGGGGTGTGGTTATAGAAGAGGGTGTGTGGTTATAGAAGGGGGTGTTGTTGTAGACGGGGTGTTGTTATAGAAGGGGGTGTTGTTGTAGACGGGGTGTTGTTATAGAAGGGGGTGTTGTTGTAGATGGGGTGTTGTTATAGAAGGGGGTGTGGTTATAGAAGGGGGTGTTGTTGTAGACAGGGTGTTGTTATAGAAGGGGGTGTTGTTATAGAAGGGGGTGTTGTTAAAGAAGGGGGTGTTGTTATAGAAGGGGGTGTTGTTAAAGAAGGGGGTGTTGTTGTCGACGGGGGTGTTGTTATAGAAGGGGGTGTTGTTATAGAAGGGGGTGTTGTTGTAGACGGGGTGTTGTTATAGAAGGGGGTGTTGTTGTAGACGGGGTGTTGTTATAGAAGGGGGTGTTGTTGTAGACGGGGGTGCGGTTATGGAAGGGGGTGTTGTTATAGAAGGGGTTTTGTTATCGGAGGGGGTTTTGTTATCGGAGGGGGTTTTGTTATCGGAGGGGGTTTTGTTATCGGAGGGGGTTTTGTTATCGGAGGGGGGTTTTGTTATCGGAGGGGGTTTTGTTATCGGAGGGGGTTTTGTTATCGGAGGGGGTTTTGTTATCGAATGGGGTGCTGTTATTGGAGGGGGTGTTGTTATAGTAAGGGGTGTGGTTATAGACGGGGTGCTGTTCTAATTGTTGGAGTAAGGTAGAGGGAACGTTGCTCTGCGTGTAACTCTTCGAGATGTAATCTGATCACCGAGAGCCAAAAAGGGTTCTGTTCCCTGAGAGAGTATCTATAATTTATGTCCTTGGGATGTCCCAAAGACCTTCACAGCCAATGGATTTGTTTTGAAGGGTAGTCGCTGTTGGTTTGTAGGCAAATGCAGCAGCCAACTTGCAAACAGCAAGCTCCCACAAACAGCAAACAGACAGACGAGCAATGTGCTTTGGTAGTGATGCAGGAGTTACACGATAGGAATGTGCAGAATGAACCTTAACTGATTTTTCCTCTCTTTAGCCTGGTGACGTTAATTATAATTTCTGGCCAATTATAATAAATAAATTGATGCTTTTGACCTGCAGGGAACAGCAATGAAATTAGTTTAGACAGAATGCTCAAAATCAGGACGTGCCTGGAATGTTTCTAAAAGTGTGTGTACATGGTCTGTTACTGCGGCCCCTGTACGCAGTGTGATTGCTGTTTAAGTAACTGTGAGTTTACAGTGTGTGGTACATCAGCTTTAATAAGTTTCATAGATTACAGTGGAGACATAATTCCTGGGGGAACCATTAAAGAGATGGATTTTAAGAAGGGTGTGAAAGGACAAGAGTTACATTAATGTATTCCTCTGTTGTCTTTGTTTTCATTGGCTTTCATTGAATTCTTTCTCTCTCTCTCTCTCTTTCTCCGTCTCTCTCTCTCTTTCACTCTCTCTATCGCTCTCTCGTTCTTTCTCTCCCTTTATTTCTGTTTCTCCATTAACTCCTTTCTCTTTTCCTGTATTTTTCTTTCTCTCTTCACAGTCTGCTGGGCTGTGAGATCTTTTCAGCTGTAACGATGAGGCCAGCCCAGCCTTTACAGTGGGAGTAACATTATCATGCTTATCTCCAGGGAGAAAAATCAAGAGAAAAGCACAAATGTGCGATTTTCCTGGCAAAATTCATACACACATGAGATCATAACAGGAGATTGTGATTTCATGTTTGGGACTTCTGTTGAATGTGGGAGCTTTAATCAATCTGTCAGAGAATCAGGAGCAGTTTGTGGGTCAGGGACAGTACAATGCAGTATTGGATTGTTCGTCAACATTCTGTAGGTAGAGTGGGGATTTCAGAGAGTTTAGTGTAGTGTAATGTGTCGTTCCTTTTCCTTTCTTATTCTTGTTTGCTCTGCCTCTCTGGCATTTTGTATTTTGTAATTTGCATTTTGTTCCTTTATTTCATTATTTCTTTTTATAATTCCACAATTGGACTTGTGGAGATAGATCAGAGTTAGAGAATAAGTCACAACACTTTGGCTCGTATTTATGACTCTCTCTCATGGACAGACATGCATTCAGTGTGTGCCTGGGCCCTAAGCTCTGGAATTCCCTCCCCAAACATCTCCGCCTCTCTCTCATCCTTTAAGACGCTCCTTAAAACCTACCTCTTTGACCAAGCTTTTGGTCACCTGTCCTAATATCTCCAAATGTGGCTCGGTGTCAAATTTAGTTTGGTAATCACTCCTGTGAAGCACCGTGGGATGTTTTACTATGTTGAAGGCGCTATATAAATGCAAGTTGTTGTTGTTGTTGTTGTTGCTGTTGACCCCCCAGGATGTTGATGGTGGGGGATTCGGCGATGGTAATGCCGTTGAATGTCAAGGGGAGGTGGTTAGACTCTCTCTTGTTGGAGATGGTCATTGCCTGGCACTTGTCTGGTGCGAATGTTACTTGCCACTTATCAGCCCAAGCCTGGATATTGTCCAGGTCTTGCTGCATGCGGGCATGGGCTGCTTCATTATCTGAGGGGCTGCGAATGGAACTGAACACTGTGCAATCATCAACCAACATCCTATTTCCGACCTTATGATGGAGGGAAGGTCATTGATGAAGCAACTGAAGATGGTTGGGCCTAGGACACTGCCCTGAGGAACTCCTGCAGCAATGTCCTGGGGCTGAGATGATTGGCCTCCAACAACCACTACCATCTTCCTTTGTGCTAGGTGTGACTCCAGCCACTGGAGACTTTCCCCCGATTCCCATTGATTTGAATTTTACTAGGGCTCCTTGGTGCCACACTCGGTCAAATGCTGCCTTGATGTCAAGGGCAGTTACTCTCACCTTACCTCTCACCTCTGTTTGGATCAAGGCTGTAATGAGGTCTGGAGCCGAGTGGTCCTGGCGGAACCGAAACTGAGCATCGGTGAGCAGATTATTGGTGAGTAAGTGCCGCTTGATAGCACTGTCGACGACACCTTCCATCACTTTGTTGCTGATTGAGAGTAGACTGATGGGATGGTAATTGGCCGGATTGGATTTGTCCTGCTTTTTGTGGACAGGACATACCTGGGCAATTTTCCACATTGTCTGGTAGATGCCAGTGTTGTCGCTGTACTGGAACAATTTGGCTAGAGGCGCAACTAGTTCTGGAGCACAAGTCTTCAGCACTACTCTCGGGATGTTGTCGGGGCCCATAGCCTTTGCTGTATCCAGTGCACTCAGCCGTTTCTTGATATCATGTCGAATGAATCGAATTGGCTGAAGACGGGCTTCATTGATGGTGGTTCATCTATTCGGCACTTCTAGCTGAAGATGGTTGCAAACGCTTCCACCTTGACTTTTGCACTCACGTGCTGGACTCTGCCATCATTGAGGATGGGGATGTTTACAGAGCCTCCTCCTCCAGTTAATTGTTTGACTGTTCACCACCATTCATGACTGGGTGTGGCTGGACTGCAGAGCTTTGATCTGATCCGTTGGTTGTGGAATCGCTTAACCCTGTCTCTAGCATGTTGCTTCCGCTGTTTAGCATGCATGTAGTCCTGAGTTGTAGCTTCACCAGGTTGGCACCTCATTTTTAGGTAAGCCTGGTGCTGATCCTGGCATGTTCTTCTACACTCCTCATTGGTGCAGCAAGCAATTAGGAAGGCAAATGGTATGTTGGCCTTTATTATAAGAGGATTTGAGTACAGGAGTAAAGATGTCTTATTGCAATTATATAGGGCCTGGGCAAGGCCGCACCTTGAGTATTATGTATAATTTTGATCTCCTTACCTAAGAAAGGATATACTTGCAATAGAGGGAATGAAACGAAGGTTCACTAGACTGATTCCTGGGATGGCGGGATTTTCGTATGAGGAGAGAGTGAGTAGACTAGGCCTACATTCTCTAGAGTTAAGAAGAACGAGAAGTGATCTCATTCTTACAGGGCTCGACAGGGTTGATGAAGGGAGGATGTTTCCCTTGGCTGGGGAGTCTAGAACCATCGGTCACAGTCTCAGAATAAGGGGTCGGCCAATTAGAACTGATATGAGGAGAAATTTCTTCACTCAGAGGGTGGTGAATCTTTGAATTCTCTACCCCAGGGGGCTGTGGAGACTCAGGCATTGAGTACATTCAAAACAGAGATCGATAGATTTCTCGATATTAAAGGCATCAAGGGACATGGGGGTGATGCAGGAAAATGGCGTTGAGGTAGAAGATCAGCCATGATCTTGTTGAATGGCGGAGCAGGCTCGAGGGGCCGGATGGCCTACTCCTGCTCCTATTTCTTATGTTCTTATGTTCAAAATCATGAAGGGTTTAGATAAAGTAAATAAAGAGAAACTGTTTCTAATGGCAGAAGGGTCTAGAACCTGAGGACACAGATTTAAGGTGATTGGCAAAAGAACCAAAGGTGACATGAGGAAAAACCTTTTTACGCAGCGAGTGGTTATGATCTGGAATGCGCTGCTTGAAAGGGTGGTGGAGGCAGATTCAATCGTGGCTTTCAAAAAGAAATTGGATAAATACTTGAAGGGAAAAAATTTGCAGGGCTACGGGGAAAAAGTGGGAGAATGGGACTAACTGGATTGCTCTTACAAAGAGCTGATGGGCCGAATGGCCTCCTTCTGTATGAAGTTGAATCCCGATTCCTTTCTCCCAGGTAATCCTCTAAATATGCACAAGTAAAATTAGTTAAAGTGTAAATTAAATGGATTCCACTAGTTGAGGCTCTGATTGAGGTGTGTTCAATTAATTCTCTTATAGAATCATAGAATCATAGAATCATAGAAGTTACAACATGGAAACAGGCCCTTCGGCCCAACATGTCCATGTCGCCCAGTTTATACCACTAAGCTAGTCCCAATTGCCTGCACTTGGCCCATATCCCGCTATACCCATCTTACCCATGGAACTGTCCAAATGCTTTTTAAAAGACAAAATTGTACCCGCCTCTACTACTGCCTCTGGCAGCTCTTTCCAGACACTCACCACCCTTTGAGTGAAAAAATTGCCCCTCTGGACCCTTTTGTATCTCTCCCCTCTCACCTTAAATCTATGCCCCCTCGTTATAGACTCCCCTACCTTTGGGAAAAGATTTTGACTATCTACCTTATCTATGCCCCTCATTATTTTATAGACTTCTATAAGATCACCACTTAACCTCCTACTCTCCAGGGAAAAAAATCTCAGTCTATCCAACCTCTCCCTATAAGTCAAACCATCAAGTCCCGGTAGCATCCTAGTAAATCTTTTCTGCACTCTTTCTAGTTTAATAATATCCTTTCTATAATAGGGTGACCAGAACTGTACACAGTATTCCAAGTGTGGCCTTACTAATGTCTTGTACAACTTCAATAAGACATCCCAACTCCTGTATTCAATGTTCTGACCAATGAAACCAAGCATGCCGAATGCCTTCTTCACCACCCTATCCACCTGTGACTCCACTTTCAAGGAGCTATGAACCTGTACTCCTAGATCTCTTTGTTCTATAACTCTTCCCAACGCCCTACCATTAACGGAGTAGGTCCTGGCCCGATTCGATCTACCAAAATGCATCACCTCACATTTATCTAAATTAAACTCCATCTGCCATTCATCGGCCCACTGGCCCAATTTATCAAGGTCCCGTTGCAATCCTAGATAACCTTCTTCACTGTCCACAATGCCACCAATCTTGGTGTCATCTGCAAACTTACTAACCAACTAAACTTCATGCATTACCGCCAAGTATTGTGTGTGTGATATTCTGTTCACGTTTCTTTGAGCTTCTTTAGAAACTGGAACCTTCTATTTGAAGAATTTTGCCTGACAGAAGCAAGGTCTTGCTGACAAGTCAGACGCTGCAAAGGATCGAGCGCATTTAGATCTCAATCTGTGAAGAGCCGTGTAATGTCCAAACCGAACACAACATCAAATCAAGAACCCGTCTGAGACAAGGATACTGTCATGGAAACCTGACAGGAAAATGTATTCCTGGGGATAGATAAAGGGAACCTTTGCAGCAGTGCTGAGTGGGGTTATAGCTGACACAAGACTACTTAGTGTTATCACAGAAATAAAAATGGAAGGAATGAAGTGCAGTGATTAGAGCACTGCCTCTCCGCTTTACAGAACCAGAGCAGGAACTAGGCTGTGCAGTGTGCAAGATATTACAAACCACGCAAACAAACCAGTAACAAGAGGGCACAATCTGAAAATTAGAGCCAGGCCATTCAGGAGTGAAATCAGGAAGCAGTTTTTCACACAAAGGATAGTGGGAATGTGGAACTCTCTCCCAAAAGGTTGTGAATGCTGGAGGTCGATTGCAGCTTTCAAGACTGAAATCAACAGAACTTTATCGGGTGAGGGTATCAGGGGCTATGGAGAAAAGGCGGGTAAATGGAATTGAGGTACAGATCATCCATGATCGAATTGAATGGAGGAACAGGCTCGAGGGGCTGAATGGCCTCCTCCTGTTCCTATCTAATTTCCGCTATTCTTTCTTTGGTGACTGTTCCAACTCTCAGAACACAATGCGCTGTCACACTTGGCCAATCACGAATTGGACAGGCTCACTCAGACATGTGGTAAGAAGAGTGAACAAACAGTTGGAACAACACTAGATGCCAAAGTAAAAGATCATTGACGTTTACACTTGTACTTCCTCTACAGACACTGGTTGTGAAATTCCAATGGTTTAGAAGGGTGTAAATTCACTAGATCTATTGGGGGTGGGGGGGGGTCAGAATTTGGGAGTTGGACTGGATCTACCAATTTTATGCCTCATTTAAGTTCTGCCCTGAATTTTGCTGGAAGTGAGGGAGGGTGTGAGATGTGGCCACCTTAGCTAAGATGCAGCCATGAAAATGGTGGGGTAAGGTCAGGATGATAAAATCAGTCCTAAATTCCATCATTTCCACCTACAATCTGCTGATCTTATGCCACTATGAACAGAGGGAACTTAGAACAGCAGCTGGGAAGGCCGATATTGGGATTGTAAAGGTGAATTGCTGTTTCATTGTGCTGTTAGATACATGATGTGGAGATGCCGGTGATGGACTGGGGTTGACAATTGTAAACAATTTTACAACACCAAGTTATAGTCCAGCAATTTTATTTTAAATTCACAAGCTTTCGGAGATTTTCTCCTTCCTCAGGCAAATGTTTTGCCTGAGGAAGGAGAAAATCTCCGAAAGCTTGTGAATTTAAAATAAAATTGCTGGACTATAACTTGCTGTTAGATACAGGCGCAGGAGAATTTTAGCTATGGTGACAGATCGGATAGGCTGGGGTTGTTTTCCTTAGAACAGAGGAGGCTGAGGGGTGATTTAATTGAGGTGTACAAAATTATGAGGGGCCTGGATAGAGTGGATAGGAAGGACCTATTTCCCTTAGCAGAGAGGTCAATAACCAGGGGGCATAGATTTAAAGTGATTGGTAGAAGGATTAGAGGGGAGCTGAGGAAAAATGTTTTCACCCAGAGGGTGGTGGGGGTCTGGAACTCACTGCCTGAAAGGGTGGGAGAGGCAGAAACCCTCATCACATTTAAAAAATACCTGGATGTGCACCTGAAGAGCCGAGACCTACAGGGCTACGGACCAAGTGCTGGAAAGTGGGATTCGGCTGGGTGGCTCGTTTCTCAGCCGGCGCGGACACGATGGGCCGAATGGCCTCCTTCTGTGCTGTAAATTTTCTATGATTCTATGATATCCTTACTTTGGATTGGTTATTTGTACATTTTTTTGGGGGCCTTTTTGTTTTGAAAGTACCGAACTTCATTTGGAAGTCTCCCTCTGGTTTTTTGTGTGTGAATATTCCACATTGCTTGGCTGCAGTATGGGTTTTCCAATGGGGACTCTCCTCTTTATGATATATATTTTGAAAGAGGAAAAGGAGGAGGAGTAGCAGAGAAACCAGGAGTTCAGAAGGCAGCATCACAGGAGATCCAAACTCTGCCACAGATAACGAACAGAAAGCAGTAGGATAAACGGGTCATTCTCAGGTTGGCAGGCTGTAACTAGTGGGGTGCCGCAAGGATCAGTGCTTGGGCCTCAGCTATTTACAATCTATATCAATGACTTAGATGAAGGGACCGAGTGTAATGTATCCAAGTTTGCTGGCGATACAAAGTTAGGTGGGAAAGTAAGCTGCGAGGAGGACACAAAGGACACAATTTTAATAAGACGGTGGGATGGCAGCGTGGGGGTCAACGGGCGCGCGGCAAACACGATTAAGAAAAACTTACCGTTCTCCACGCAATCGCGACTTAATTGGTGGCCGTTAACCTTGTTGACCTGCTGTTAGCTAGATTTAAAGGGCCATTGCTCCAATGGATTTTGCTGGAGCAAGGAGCAAGAAGACACAATGGAGCAGCACAGGGGCAAGACTGCTCCAAGATTCAGCAATGACCCACTTGAGGTGATGCTGGCCGGGGTGAGGAGGAGGAGGGAACTATTTTACCCGGCCGACAGGAGGACGCGCCCTGCCTCTGCCTCCAAGAAGGCCTGACTCGAGGTGGCAGAGGAGGTCACCAGTCGGAGTAACATCTCCCGCACCTGGATCCAGTGCAGGAAGCACTTCAATGACCTCACTAGACTACACTTATTGATTCTCCTGCATCCCGTGTTGCACATCACCAGGTGGCTGAGTCTGCCCCTGTACAGGTGCAGGTGGTGCAGTCTTTAGCGGGTCCCTCACGGGCTCCAAAACCCAGAGGGGTAGGCCCAAAGCATTTAAGCGTTCCGGGCATGGACATAAGAAACCTGCCACTACCTCTGCTGCAGCCACAGGGGATGCACCACGTAGAAAGCGATAGGAAGAGAAAGGTGAAAGATTTGTGATCACGAAGGGGATGCACAAGGGTGATTGAAACCTGAAAAATGTTTTTCATTTATATTTGTTTTTTGTTAAAGTCACATTAAATGTTATCATTCTCACCACTACTGCCACACCTTGCCCATTCTTGACTGCCTTTTGTGATAGGCCCTTTCATGTGCTTCACCATGAACGGTGACACTTGATGCCACCCAGTGGGTGATTTACAGTGGGTGTATGTGTAGTTGCAGGACTGTTTTGTGCGGGGCGGTGAGGGGGACTGGTGTGGGCACTGCTCTTTCCTGGTGGTGTGAGGACTGGACTATTCTCACTGTCTGATCTTATGAGAACCGTTCACAAATGAGTGACTCCCTGGCCTCACGAGCAGCCAGGTGAGCCGCTGCTCTGCCCATGGGTTCGTCCTCCTCCTCCTCCTCCTCCTCCTCCTCTTCCTCCTGCTCCTCCTCAATGTTGATTGCAGATTTGGATGGTGGATGAGGGGATGGGGCCTCATCAACCTGTACCCCTCTCTGTAGCGCCATGTTGTGGAGGACACAACACACGACAGTAATGCGACCCACTCTCACTGGTGCGTATTGAAGCGCTCCCCCAGAACCATCGAGGCACCGAAATCGCATCTTGAGCGGTCCTATCACATGTTCAATTACAGACCTGGTGGTGATGTGGCTGTCGTTGTATCGACGCTGCTGCTCGGTGATGGGGTTCCTCAGAGGTGTCATGACCCACGTGTGCAGGGGGTATCCCTTGTCCCCGAGGAGCCAGCCCTTAAGGGTGTTCGGTGCGTGGAAGAGGGGCGGGATGTTGGATTCCCTCAAAATGAATGAATCGAGGCAGCTGCCGGGGAATCTGGCCCACACGTGAAGGAATCTTTTGCGGTTGTCACAAACGAGCTGAGTGTTGATGGAGTGATAGCCCTTCCTGTTGATGAACAGTCCTGGCTCGTGTAGAGGTGCTCGTATTGCTATATGGGTGCAATCGATTACACCCTGCACCCGTGGGAAGCCAGCTACAGCGTGGAATCCCACTGCCCTCTCCGTCTGGCTGAGATCATCCATGGGGAAGTTGACGTAATGCGAGGCCCTGCGAAACAAGCCGTCGGTGACCTGCCTTATGCACTTGTGTGCAGACGACTGAGAGACCCCGGCGATGTCATCAGTGGCACCCTGGAATGATCCGGAGGTGAGGAAGTTGAGGGCAGTGGCGACTTTAACTGCGACGGGTAATGAGATGCCGCCAGGCCCAGCTGGGAGCAGCTTGGCACGAAGGAGGCTGCAGATGTCTGCGACCTCCTGGCGGTCTCCGTATACACTGCCCTTCAGAGAGGTCCAGGAAGCTTAGCCTTGGTCTGTTGACCCTCTGTTGTTCCCCTCTCTGCTCTTGTGCAGGTGCCTGTGGTGCAGCACTGTGTTGTGGAGCTCCACGTGGCGGAGGTGGATGCCGTGCCTGGCGAGGATGGTGATGTTCCTCCTCCTCAGATGTAGTGGTGAATGCAGCCATCGTGCCCCCCATCCTAATGGTGTCAGTTTGAGGGGGTCCGAAAAGTTGGTAAATATGTGTGAAAAGAAGAATTCTGAGTGTAAACCAAGAATTTTCAGTCTAAATGCAAAGATCTCCCAGCTAAAAGTTAGAACCATAGAACCATAAAACCATAGAAAAGATACAGCACAGAAGGGGGCCATTTGGCCCATCGTGTCCGTGCCGGCTCGAAGAATAACCCGGTGCCCATCTTAATCCCACCTTCCAGCACCCGGTCCGTAGCCCTGCAGCTTACAACACTTTAAAGGTACTTTTTAAAAGAGTTGAGGGTCCCTGCCTCTACCACCAATTCGGGCAGTGAATTCCATACACCCACCACCCTCTGGATAAAAAAGTTTTTCCTCATGTCCCCTCTAATCCTTCTGCCAATCAGCTTAAATCTATGTCCTCTAGTTCTTGAACTCTCCGCTAGGGGAAACAGGTACTTCCTGTCTACTCTATCTGGGCCCCTCATAATTTTGTACACCTCAATCAAGACTCCCCTCAGGCTCCTCTGCTCCAAGGAAAACAACCCCAGCCTATCCAATCTCTCCTCGTAGCTGCAGTTTTAAAGCCCTGGCAACATTCTTGTAAATCTTCTCTGCACTCTCTCCAGAGCAATTACATCCTTCCTGTAATGTGGTGACCAGAACTGTGCACAGTACTCCAGCTGTGGCCTTACCAGCGTTTTATACAGTTCCATCATTACATCCCTGCTTTTGTATTCTATACCTCGGCTAATAACGGAGAGCATTCCGTATGCCTTCTTCACAACCTTATCTACCTGTACTGCCACCTTCAGGGACCTGTGCACATGCACTCCAAGGTCTCTCACTTCATATGAACATAAGAAATAGGAGCAGGAGTAGGCCAATCGGCTCCTCGAGCCTGCTCCGCCATTCAATAAGATCATGGCTGATCTGATCCGAACCTCAAATTTAAATTCATGTCCAATTTCCTGCCCGCTCCCCGTAACCCCTAATTCCCTTTACTTCTAGGAAACTGTCTATTTCTGTTTTAAATTTATTTAATGATGTAGCTTCCACAGCTTCCTGGGGCAGCAAATTCCACAGACCTACTACCCCCTGAGTGAAGAAGTTTCTCCTCATCTCAGTTTTGAAAGAGCAGCCCCTTATTCTAAGATTATGCCCCCTAGTTCTAGTTTCACCCATCCTTGGGAACATACTTACCGCATCCACCCGATCAAGCCCCTTCACAATCTTATATGTTTCAATAAGATCGCCTCTCATTCTTCTGAACTCCAATGAGTAGAGTCCCAATCTACTCAACCTCTCCTCATACGTCCACCCCCTCATCCCCGGGATTAACCGAGTGAACCTTCTTTGTACTTCCTCGAGAGCAAGTATGTCTTTTCTTAAGTATGGACACCAAAACTGTATGCAGTATTCCAGGTGCGGTCTCACCAATACCTTATATAACTGCAGCAATACCTCCCTGTTTTCATATTCTATCCCCCAAGCAATAAAAGCCAACATTCCGTTGGCCTTCTTGATCACCTGCTGCACCTGCATACTAACTTTTTGATTTTCTTGCACTAGGACCCCCAGATCCCTTTGTACTGCAGTACTTTCCAGTTTCTCTACCCCTCTCAATATATTCCCGTTCACTGCGTATTCCCTTTTACTGTTTGCCCTGCCTAAGTGCATTACCTCACACTTCTCCGGGTTGAACTCCATTTGCCACTTTTCCGCCCACTCCACCAACCCATTGATATCTTCTTGGAGTCTACAGCTATCCTCTTCACTATCAACTACACGGCCAATTTTTGTGTCGTCTGCAAATTTGCCAATCATGCCCCCTACATTCAAGTCCAAATCATTAATATATACCACAAACAGCAAGGGACCCAACACTGAGCCCTGTGGCACACCACTGGAAACGGATTTCCATTCGCAAAGACATCCAGAGACTTTTACCCTTTGTTTCCTGTTACTGAGCCAATTTTGGATCAAATTCACCACATTTCCCTGTATCCCATGGGCTTTTACCTTTCTGACCAGTCTGCCATGTGGGACCTTGTCAAATGCCTTGCTAAAATCCATGTAGACAACATCCACTGCACTACCCTCATCAATCCTCCTTGTCACTTCCTCAAAGAATTTAATCAGATTTGTAAGGCGTGACCTTCCCTGAACAAATCCATGCTGACTATCCCTGATTAAACCATGCCTTTCCAAGTGACAGTTTATCCTATTTCTCAGTATTGATTTTAATAGTTTGCCCGCCACCGAGGTAAGACTGACCGGCCTATAATTGTTCGGCCTTTCCCTTGTACCCTTTTTAAACAATGGTACTACGTTTGCAGTCTTCCAGTCCTCCGGTACCTCCCCTGTATCCAGTGAGGATTGGAAAATGATCCTCAGAGCATCCGCTATTTCCTCCCTGACTTCCTTCAATAGCCTAGGAAACAATCCATCCGGCCCTGGTGACTTATCAACTTTCAAGGATTCCAGTCCCTCTAGTACTTCCTCTCTCGTAATGTTTACCTTATCCAATATTTCACACCTCTCCTCTTTAACTACTACGTCCGGATCATCCCTTTCCCTTGTGAATATGGAGACAAAATATTCATTTAAATCCCTACCCACATCCTCTGCTTCTACACACAAGTTACCCTTATCATCCCTGATAGGTCCCACCTTTTCCTTAGCTATCCTCTTGTTCTTAATGTACTGATAAAACATCTTTGGGTTTTCTTTAATCTTACTAGCTAATATTTTTTCATGCCCTCTCTTTGCTTTCCTTATTTCTTTTTTTCGGCCAGTTTGTCTGAGAGAGTTGAGTGCTCTGCTGCAATAACTCACCTTTTATCCCCAGCTGTCAAACAGGCATTTAAATGTCCAAATGGATGCCGCCTGAAACCCGACTACTATCCAATGCCGTGTTTCACACAGCACAGGAAACATGTTGAGGCAGTGTTAAAATCGGTTGTCTTCATTGTTAATTGGATTTATGGATATTTCAAGTACTTTAAGTACTTGGTTTAGTGTTTTAAAGTGCAATTAAAGCCGGCGGGACTTCTGGATTCAAGAATGGGGCGCGCACCCAGATGACTCTGGATCGTGTGCGTTCTTCGGCGGGTTAGAGCCGGGAACCCTGCCCGCTCCAAAAGAAACCGATTTTCTTTTTCCCCAACGCACCTGCAGATTTCTTTTAAAATCAGGCCCAAAGAGTCTGCAAAGGGATATAGACAGGTTAAGTGAGTGGGCAAGAAGGTGGCAGATGGAGTATAATGTGGGGAAATGTGAGGTTATTCATTTTGGTAAGAAGAAAAACAGAATATTTTTTAAATGGTGAGAAACTATTAAATTCAGAGGGATCTGGATGTCCTGGTACAAGAAACACAAAAAGTTAACATACAGGTACAGCAAGCAATTAGGAAGGCAAATGGCATGTTGGCCTTTATTGCAAGAAGATTGGAGTACAAGGGTGAGGAAGTCTTACTACAGTTGTACAGGGCTTTGGTGAGACCTCGCCTGGAGTACTGCGTACAGTTTTGGTCTCCTTATCTAAGGAGGGATAGACTTGCCTTAGAGACGGTGCAACAAAGGTTCACTAGATTGATTCCTGGGATGATAGGGTTGTCCTGTGAGGAGAGATTAAGTAGAATGGGCCAATACTCTGGAGTTTAGAAGAATGAGAGGTGATCTGAGATTCTGGGGGGGCTTGACAAGGTAGATGCTGAGAGGTTGTTTCCCCTGGCTGGAGAGTCTAGAACTAAGGGGCATAGTCTCAGGATAAGGGGTCGGCCATTTAAGACTGAGATGAGGAGGAATTTCTTCACACAGAGGGTTGTGAATCTTTGGAATTCTCTACCCCAGAGGGTTGTGGATGCTGAGTACATTCAAGGCTGAGATCGATAGATTTTTGGACTCTAGGGGAATCAAGGGGTATAAGGATAGGGCGGGAAAGTGGAGTTGAGGTCGAAGATCACCCACAGTCTTATTGAATGGTGGAGCAGGCTTGAGGGGCCATGTGGCCTACTCCTGCTCCTATTTCTTATGTTCTTATACCCAGGCACCAGGATACAGTGACACGTTCTAGAACCAACCAGAGAGCAGGCTATTCTAGATCTGGTAACGTGTAATGCGACAGGATTAATTAATGACCTCATTGTAAAGGAGCCTCTAGGTAGCAGTGATCACAATATGATTGAATTCTGCTTTCAGTTTGAGGGAGAATAGAGTAAGTCTAAGACTAGTGTTTTAATCTTAAATAAGGGCAATTATGAGGGTATGAAGACAGAGCTGGCTAAAGTGAACTGAGAAATTAGGTTAAGGGATAGGTCAGTAGAGATGCAGTGGCAGACATTCAATGAGATAGTTCATAACACTCAGCAAAGATACATTCCAGTGAGAAAGAAAGACTCCAGGGGAAGGATGTACCATCCGTGGCTAACTAAGGAAGTTAAAGATAGTATCAAATTGAAAGAAAAAGCATACAATTCCACGAAGATTAGTGGCAGGTCAGAAGATTGGACAGAATATAAAAAACAGCAAAAAATGACTAAAAGAATAATGAGAGAGAAATTAGAGTACGAGAGAAAGCTAGCTAGAAATATATAAACAGATAGTAAGAGTTTCTATAGATTTTAAAAAGGAAAAGAGTAAGTAAAGTGAGCGTTGGTCCTCTAGAGAGAGAGTCTGGGGAATTAATAATGGAGAATAAGGAAATGGCGGATGAATTGAACAGATATTTTGCGTCCGTCTTCACTGTAGAGGATACAAATAACATGCCAGAAATAATTATGAATGAAGAGGTGAAAGGGAGGGAGGAACTTAAAACATTTATAATCACCAGGGAAAGGGTTCTGAAAAAAATATTAGAACTAAAAGCTGACAAGTCCCCAGGTCCTGACGGCTTCATCGTGAGGTCTTAAAAGAAGTGGCTGCAGAGATAGTAGATGCATTGGTATTAATTTTCCAAAATTCCCTCGATTCTGGAAGGGTCTCATCAGATTGGAAAATAGTGAATGTAGCTCCTCTATTCCAGAAAGGAGGGAGACAGCAAGCAGGAATCTACAGACCAGTTAGCTTAACATCTGTCATAGGGAAAATGCTAGAATCTATTATTAAGGAGGTTATAGCAGGGCACTTAGAACATTTCAGTGCAATCAGGCAGAGTCAACACGGCTTTGTGAAAGGGAAATCGTGTTTGACTAATTTATTAGAGTTCTTTGAGGAAGTAACGAGCAACGTGGATAAAGGGGATCCTGTGGATGTGGTGTACCTGGATTTCCAGAAGGCTTTTGACAAGGTGCCATGTCAAAGGCTACTACACAAAATAAGAGCTCATGGTGCAGGGGATAACACATTAGCTGTGGATAAAGGATTGGTTAGCTAACAGGAAACAGAGAGTAGGCATAAATGGGTCATTTTCAGGTTGGCAAGATGTAACGAGTGGAGTGCCACAGGGATCAGTGCTTGGGCCTCAACTATTTACAATCTATATCAATGATTAAGGAAGTTAAAGATAGTATTAAATTGAAAGAAAAAGAATACAATTCCTCGAAGATTAGTGGCAGGTCAGAAGATTGGACAGAATATAAAAAACAGAAAAGAATGACTAAAAGAATAATAAGGGAGAAATTAGAGTACGAGAGAAAGCTAGCTAGAAATATAAAAACAGATAGTAAGAGTTTCTATGTATAGTTGCTAAATTTGCTGATGGCACAAAGGTAGGTGGGAAAGTAAGTTGTGAAGAGGACATAAGGAGTCTGCAAAGGGATATAGATAGGTTAAGTGAGTGGGCAAAAATTTGGCAGATGGAGTATAATGTGGGAAAATATGAACTTGTCCACTTTAGCAGGAGGAATAGAAAAGCAGTATATTATTTAAATGGAGAGAGATTGCAGAACTCTGAGGTACAGAGGGATCTGGGTGTCCTGGTACATGAATCACAAAAAGTTAGTATGCAGGTACAGCAAGTGATTAGGAAGGCAAATGGAATGTTGTCATTTATTGCAAGGGGAATGGAATATAAAAGTAGAGATGTTTTGCTACAGTTGTACAGGGCATTGGTGAGACCACATCTAGAATACTGTGTGCAGTTTTGGTCTCCTTATTTAAGAAAGGACATAATTGCTTTGGAGGCGGTTCAGAGAAGGTTCACTCGACTGATTCCTGGGATGAGGGGGTTATCTTATGAGGAAAGGTTGGACAAGTTGGGCCTGTATACACTGGAGTTTAGGAGAATGAGAGGTGATCTTATTGAAACATATAAGATCCTGAGGGGACTAGAAGGGGTGGATGCTGAGAGGATGTTTCCCCTTGTGGGGGAGATTAGAATTATGGGCCACAGTTTAAAAATAAGGGGTCTCCCATTTAAGACGGAGATGAGGAGAAGTTTTTTCTATCAGAGGGTTGTAAGTCTGTGGAACTCCCTTCCCCAGAGAGCGGTGGAGGCAGGGTCACTGAATATTTTTAAGGCTGAGTTAAATAAATTCCTGATTAACAAGGGAGTCAAAGGTTATAGTAAGTAGATGGGAAAGTGGGGTTGAGGTCACAATCAGATCAGCCATGATCTTATCAAATGGCAGAGCAGGCACGAGGGGCCGAATGGCCTACTCCTGCTCTTAATTCGTATGTTCGTATGCAACCCTCCCTGGAGTTATGTGTGAAGAGGCTGTGGGTCACCTCAGAAGCCCTGGAAGAGCTTTGCACCATTGTACAGGGAGATCTACCAACTCCTCAAGAGCCAGGACAGTGCTCAGAAAGTCACTACTGTGCTTAATTGCTTGCCCATTGGCTCACTCCGGGGGTCAATAGGTGACTTCAGCCAGTTTGCTCTTCATTCTTGCATAAGGCAAACAATTAGCAAATAATTCCAGGGCAGTCCAGTCCATTACATTTGACATCGGAGGAACACAGGAACAGACTGGCCAAATGGGAAATTGGGAAGTTTCCACAGTGCCCCTGTGAATGGTACTGGAGTGCAGTATTATCAGAGCCCCGTTTTCTGTGTGAGAGCCCTGAAGAATCCCACGCCCTTTCGGAGGAGCCAGTTTGTAGGAGCAACTGAGCGAGTGGGTCACTAATTTTCATCAAATGGCTGGGTTTCCACAAGCGCTCAGAGCTACAGGTTGGTCTCAGATGGCTGTACAACCTCCTATTGTCAACCCACACCATTCGGACAACTGAGACTTTCACTCCTTCATGTCCCATTAGTGTGTGACTACAGGTGATGTACGTCAATGCCCGGTATGCAGAGAGCTGCTACCATTCATTCAGCCCTCGGTCGTCCAGTGCCCCTGCACTCTTTCGGAATGAAGCAGAAATCCCTCTTGGAGACGAGAGGTAGCCAATGCTGCAGCAGCTTTGAACACCATTGAGAGAGGCCACCAATGAAGCAGAGGAAAGCTAAACGAGCCTCACATCCACAGTCTAATTAAAATTGCGCTTTTTTCTTGTCAGGATAGATGTTTACATTTTACCAGTGGCTGGAGAGCATAGAGTATATTCCCTGCTCTTAATAAATCTCAAAACCTTTTGATTAGGTATTTTGCTGAATCTGCTTTGTCCTGTAATGTGTCAGAAAGTCCAGCATTAGGAACAAATCACAGCAGCTACGAGAATGGGATCAGCCTGTGGAGTCTCTGGAGAATGCCAATACCATCCTCACTTTCACTAGGTCTTCTGAAGCAGCTCATCAAGTGTTTTACTCAAAGTGATCAAATTTCCGTTATTACTCGACTGTGAGGTGAGCACATTTCTGGATTATCATTTCTGTAACTCTGGGCACTCCCAGGTAGCTTATGGTTCATAAAGTGAACCTGTAGGTCTGCAGTTCAACAATTCTCATGAATACTCGTACCTTCCCAAGAGTGTGGCTCTGGTTCAGAGTTCTCATTAATGTCTAGTCATAATGGCCCAGCCGGTCTTTTCCTACCCGTCATTTTCATGTCTTCGTATGAGTTCCTGCTCCTGACTGTAACCCACGACCCCTGCTGGAAATGCATTTGTGCAAACATCGGCTGGTGATTGGTTGGGCTGATGAGATGGCTGCTCTGTGGTCTGATGATCTAGGCTCACACAAGAACAATGGGCACCCAGTGTGGTACTAGATTGTGTCTGACACCCATTGAATCCCATCACATTAGTGAGTCAATCGCCTGGAATATCTGGGGTTCTCTGGCGAGAGACTGGCAGAGGCCCAGAGAAAACAGTGTCCGAAGTTAGGATGGGAGATTGGGAGAATCCTGCGGAAATTCAGGTTCAATATCTTTGGTCGAGGAGGAGGGGAGGAGGGAATGGGAAAAAATTGGTGGACAAAAGAATATCCATTTTAGGGGAGAAGAAGTAAATGAGGAAGTGGTGATCACATGATCGCACGCTTTGTTTTTAGAAGTCTGTAGTTTGTAAGAAGTGTGGAAAGTGGAGAGTTCCACAGTTTTGAGGTGATGGGAAAAATCAGACAAAATATGGTTGATTTAAACATAGTTGTGGTGTGGTGGGAGAGAGTAACTTTCAGGATGATGTATTTAGAGCTTCGGAGAAACTGGACAATGAACTAATGTAAGTAGCTGAGAATGGAGCAATGAAGAGAGATTCTACTCCAAGATCATTAAAATTAGAATTAGATGAGGAAATGAACCAAATAGGGTGATGTTTCATTTGGAGAACTTGGGGTTAAATTGGATAACTCCCGATAATGGGCGTGGGGAGTGCGGTCTGCAATTAACCCGTGCAGGTTCATTGTACCTCAGGCAGTACGTTAAATTCGTGCTGCCTGCTGTTTTAAATGATAGCTGCATGCAGTCAGCACTACCTGTGCTATTCATTGGCTGCACGCATCAACAGGGGGCCCGATATCGCGAGTGGCTAACGCTACTTAAAGACAGCAGGCACCTCTTAAAGGGGAGGCGCATTGTGGCGACTGGCAGTGGTGGGAGTTGTTTGAAAACTGAATATGCGCTGTGATACTTTGAGGAATGTGTGAATCTGTGAGAGAGCGTGCACCAAGGTTTTCTGATAATGCACTGGAGACCTTGGTGCAAGAGGTGGAGAGAAGGAGGGACATCTGGTAGCCACAGGGAGGGCAGGAGGCCCTTGCTGGTTCAAAGCCTGGTGGAACAGAGGACTGCTGCAGAATGAAAGAATTGTGACCGCTGCCAGATAGAGTGGGCATTGACCTGCATGATGCGCTGCCTGTGGTCGCACACCAGTTGCACATTGAGAGAGTGGAATCCCTTTCTGTTCATGAATATGGCCGAATTCAGATGAGGAGCACGTCAGGCAATGTGCATGGCACCCTGCACCATGTGGAAGCCTGCAATCTGTGCAAAACCTTGTGTTCTCGCCTCTCTGCCAAGAGGGAATGCAGTGAATGTGTTTCTCATTGCATAGAGAGCCTCAGTGACCTCCCCCCGCCACCCGTTATACTGCAGTGCACTGCAAACTGAGAGATGTTGCTTATATCTCCAGCAGCAGATGAAGTACCTGCATTCTGTTCCACACAAAGTCCTGCTCATGTTTCACTCCGATCCTCCCCAACCTTCAGTCATTGCGTGCCCCTCACCACACCGACTTCAAGAACCTCGTCCTTTTATGAATACCTCCATAGCCTCGCCCCTCCTCACCTCTGCAAACTCCTCTAGTCTATGTCCATGCCTGTTCTCTCCCCTCTGATCTAATGTGCATTCCCCCCTCCCTACGCTCAATCATTGATAGTAAAGCCTTCAGCCATCTTGCCTCTACCATCTGGAACTTTTTCCTAGCCCTCCCCTCTTTCCCGTCCCCTACCTTGCTTCATCTCTCCCCAATTTCAAAAGCCTCCTGGAACCTACCTCTTTGACTACTCCTTCACCCATCTCCCCTCTTCCCCTCCTGCTCTGGACCAAATGTGAACTATGAAGTAGCCTGGGATGCTTTGCTATGTTAAAGAAGCTATATAAATGTAAGTTGCTGTGAACTGGGACAAAAGATTCTTCAATAACATCTCAGTTTGATAATAGGCACACAAGGTCTGTAACACCATACAATTCAGTAAGGGTGCTCAGCATCCTGGGCTTGTACCATCTGGATTCTCATCAAGCATCTCCATTGCTACTCCTTCCTCACTACGGACATGTGCCTTACTGGGTGTTTCCTCATCCTCATCAGTGTCAACATCTCCCGTGTATCTCTCATGCACCACCAGCTGTTTGCCTCTAATGGGGGGTGGTGATGGTTGGTGATGGTTCACGACTTTTGGTGGCGGCTGGTGACGGTTGGTGACTTTCGGTGGCAGTTGGTGATGTTTGTTGGTGGCAGCTGGTGACAGTTGATGGTGGTTGGTGATGGTTGGTGGCGCTTGGTGACGGTTGGTGGCAGTTGGTGATGGTTGGTGGCGGTTGGTGATGGTTGGTGGTGGTTGGTGATGGTTGGTGGCGGTTGGTGATGGTTGGTGGCAGTTGGTGATGGTTGGTGTCGGTTGGTGATGGTTGGTGGCAGTTGGTGATGGTTGGTGGTGGTTGGTGATGGTTGGTGGCGGTTTGTGGCGGTTGGTAATGGTTGGTGGTGGTTGGTGATGGTTGGTGGCGGTTGGTGACAGTTGGTGGCGGTTGGTAATGGTTGGTGGCGGTTGGTGATGGTTGGTGGCATTGGTGTCGTTTGGTGGCGGTTGGTGATGGTTGGTGGTGGTTGGTGACGGTTGGTGGCAGTTGGTGATGGTTGGTGGCAGTTGATGGTGGTTGGTGGCGGTTGGTGATGGTTGGTGTCGGTTGGTGATGGTTGGTGGTGGTTGGTGGCGGTTGGTGACGGTTGGTGGTGGTTGGTGATGGTTGGTGTCGGTTAGTGACGGTTGGTGGCGGTTGGTGATGGTTGGTGGTGGTTGGTGATGGTTGGTGGCGGTTGGTGATGGTTGGTGTCGGTTAGTGACGGTTGGTGGCGGTTGGTGATGGTTGGTGGCGGTTAGTGACGGTTGGTGGCGGTTGGTGATGGTTGGTGGTGGTTGGTGATGGTTGGTGGCGGTTGGTGGCGGTTGGTAATGGTTGGTGGTGGTTGGTGATGGTTGGTGGCGGTTTGTGGCGGTTGGTAATGGTTGGTGGTGGTTGGTGATGGTTGGTGGTATTGGTGTCGTTTGGTGGCGGTTGGTGATGGTTGGTGGCGGTTGGTGACGGTTGGTGGCAGTTGGTGATGGTTGGTGGCAGTTGATGGTGGTTGGTGGTGGTTGGTGGCGGTTGGTGATGGTTGGTGGCGGTTGGTGGCGGTTGGTGATGGTTGGTGGCGGTTGGTGATGGTTGGTGGCGGTTGGTGATGGTTGGTGGCGGTTGGTGATGGTTGGTGGCGGTTGGTGATGGTTGGTGGCGGTTAGTGACGGTTGGTGGCGGTTGGTGATGGTTGGTGGCGGTTGGTGACGGTTGGTGGCGGTTGGTGATGGTTGGTGGCGGTTGGTGACGGTTGGTGGTGGTTGGTGATGGTTGGTGTCGGTTGGTGGCGGTTGGTGGCGGTTGGTGATGGTTGGTGTCGGTTGGTGATGGTTGGTGTCGGTTGGTGGCGGTTGGTGGTGGTTGGTGATGGTTGGTGTCGGTTGGTGACGGTTGGTGTCGGTTGGTGGCGGTTGGTGGCGGTTGGTGATGGTTGGTGGCGGTTGGTGACGGTTGGTGTCGGTTGGTGGCGGTTGGTGGCGGTTGGTGATGGTTGGTGGCGGTTGGTGATGGTTGGTGTCGGTTGGTGGCGGTTGGTGGCGGTTGGTGATGGTTGGTGTCGGTTGGTGATGGTTGGTGTCGGTTGGTGGCGGTTGGTGGTGGTTGGTGATGGTTGGTGTCGGTTGGTGACGGTTGGTGTCGGTTGGTGATGGTTGGTGTCGGTTGGTGACGGTTGGTGTCGGTTGGTGATGGTTGGTGGCGGTTGGTGATGGTTGGTGTCGGTTGGTGACGGTTGGTGTTGGTTGGTGGCGGTTGGTGGCGGTTGGTGATGGTTGGTGGCGGTTGGTGATGGTTGGTGGCGGTTGGTGGCGGTTGGTGACAGTTGGTGGCGGTTGATGATATTCTTCAGGTGCAGCTGCTGATCAATTGGATTGTCCTCAATTTGTGAAGAGAGCAGATGGTACATTATGAATACATTTACACTATTGTATTTTAATAATTGATGTATTATTTATGCATTTGTTTACAATCAGCATATATGGATTGAGAGATATGGTGAGAAGATGGGGTTGAGAAACATGCTGAGAAGGTGAGTAGGTGGGAATGAGGGACGTGGTGAGAAGCTGGGTAGGTGCGATTGAGGGATTTGGTGAGAAGGTGGGTAGGTGGGCAGGTGGTAGGTGGGATTGATCACTGAGAAAGAGATGAGCTTGTTTGATCTCATGGCCTTTTCCTGTGTTTATAAATTCTTATGTTCGTAATTATTGCCAGAATAAGCAATAAGTTCAGGGGCCTGCGGGTGAGGAACAGGAGAGGTTACAGGAACATCACTGTGGACACAAAATTATAATATCTCCCTAATGTGTGAGAAGAAGCAACTCCATGGCACACAGAGATAGAGACAGGAGGGGCTCACCATCTGAGGCCAGAGATAGAGACAGGAGGGGCTCACCATCTGAGGCCAGTGATTCTAATTCTAATTTTAATTTGAATCATTTCACACTAATTATAGCTATACTTTACCATCAGATACAAACTAATGCCCTGTCTGTGGTGGAGAGCTGTGCCTTCGTTCCATCAATCACAGCCTGGCACTGTGTCACTATCTGACGGTCCTTAATGGCCAATTTCTGAGATAAAAGACAGGCAATCAGAGTCTGCTGCCATTACCCAGCCCTCCCCCTGCAATAGCTGCACTTAAAGATGAACCAACATGGTGAAGAATTGCTTTAATGCTTGATGCAGGTATCTGCACGAGGCAAGTATCAAGGGCCCTATTCTCACAGTTTGACTGCAGGGGCATTGCGAGTGGCAACTGGGCATCAAATGACTACAGTTTCCTGTCCCAATGTATGTTAGATCACTGCCGACACTGGGTTAGCCTGCTGTAAGATGTGGGCAGTGATCACAGATAAATATCAATATGGGCTGAAATGAAAAGTGGTAACTGAGACCAAAAGAATCAGGAAGGCCAGGTTCGTGGAGGCAGAGCTGGTGGAGGAGCCAATGATTGGGGTCTGAATTTCGAGAAGCAAATGGCTCCAAGCTGACATAGAGCTCTGGTCCCAGCTGGTGGTGGGTGAGGGTCCCAGCTGGTGGTGGGTGAGGGTCCCAGCTGGTGGTGGATGAGGGTCCCAGCTGGTGGTGAGTGAGGGTCCCAGCTGGTGGTGGGTGAGCGTCTTAGCTGGTGGTGGGTGAGGGTCCCAGCTGGTGGTGGGTGAGAATCCCAGCTGGTGGTGGGTGAGGGTCCTAGCTGGTGGTGGGTGAGGGTCCCAGCTGGTGGTGGGTGAGGGTCCTAGCTGGTGGTGGGTGAGGGTCCCAGCTGGTGGTGGGTGCGAGTCCCAGCTGGTGGTGGGTGAGGGTCCCAGCTGATGGTGGGTGAGGGTCCTAGCTGGTGGTGGGTGAGGGTCCTAGCTGGTGGTGGGTGAGGGTCCTAGCTGGTGGTGGGTGAGCGTCTTAGCTGGTGGTGGGTGAGGGTCCCAGCTGGTGGTGGGTGCGAGTCCCAGCTGGTGGTGGGTGAGGGTCCCAGCTGGTGGTGGGTGAGGGTCCCAGCTGGTGGTGGGTGAGGGTCCCAGCTGGTGGTGAGTGAGGGTCCCAGCTGGTGGTGGGTGAGCGTCTTAGCTGGTGGTGGGTGAGAGTCCCAGCTGGTGGTGGGTGAGGGTCCCAGCTGGTGGTGGGTGAGAGTCCCAGCTGGTGGTGGGTGAGGGTCCCAGCTGGTGGTGGGTGAGGGTCCCAGCTGGTGGTGGATGAGGGTCCCAGCTGGTGGTGAGTGAGGGTCCCAGCTGGTGGTGGGTGAGCGTCTTAGCTGGTGGTGGGTGAGGGTCCCAGCTGGTGGTGGGTGAGAGTCCCAGCTGGTGGTGGGTGAGGGTCCTAGCTGGTGGTGGGTGAGGGTCCTAGCTGGTGGTGGGTGAGGGTCCCAGCTGGTGTTGGGTGAGGGTCCTAGCTGGTGGTAGGTGAGGGTCCCAGTTGGTAGCAGACACTCGGGAAATTGATCCCAGAGAGTCCTGATTTTGGGAAGACGAATACAAATTCTGGACATCACACTTTAGGAAGGATGTCAATGCCTTGGAGAGGGTGCAATGGAGATTTACAAGCATTAAGTCTCGAACTAGAGGGCATAGTGTCAGGATAAGGGGTCGGCCATTTAAGACTGAGAAGAGGAGGAATTTCTTAACACAGACCATAAGACCATAAGAGATAGGAGCAGGAGTAGGCCATTCGGCCCCTCGAGCCTGCTCCGCCATCCAATGAGACCATGGCTGATCTGATTTTAACCTCAACTCCACTTTCCCACCTTTTCCCCATATCCTTTGACCCCCTTGCTGAGGGTTGTGAATATTTGGAATTCTCTACCCCAGAGGGCTGTAGATGCTGAGTCATTGAATATATTCAAGGCTGAGATCGATAGATTTTTGGACTCTAGGAGAATCAAGGGATATGGGGATCAGGCGGGAAAGTGGAGTTGAGGTCGAAGATCAGCCATGATCTTATTGAATGGCAGAGCAGGCTCGAGGGGCCGTATGGCCTACTCCTGCTCCTATTTCTTATGCTCTTATGATACCAGGGATGAGGGACTTCAGTTATGTGGAGATACTGGAGAAGCTGGGGTTGTTCTCCTTAGAGCAGAGAAGGTTAACATGGAACAACTTCTCCTTTGACTCCACTCACTTCCTCCAAATAAAAGGTGTTGCTATGGGAACCCGTATGGGTCCCAGCTATGCCTGCCTTTTTGTGGGATATGTGGAACATTCCTTGTTCCAATGTTACTCAGGTCCCTTCCCTCACCTCCTTTTCCGGTACACTGATGACTGTATTGGTGCTGCTTCCTGCTCCCGCCCTGAACTGGAAAATGTCATCAACTTTGTTTCCAATTTCCACCCTTCCCTCACCTTCACATGGTCCATCTCCATCTCTTCCCTTCCCTTCCTCGACTTCTCTATCTCCATTTCTGGGGAAAGGTTGTCAACCAATATCTATTATACGCCCACTTACTCCCACAGCTACCTTGATTACACTTTCTCCCACCCCGCTTCCTGTTCTATTCCCTTCTCCCAGTTTCTCCGTCTCTGTCGCATCTGTTCTGACGATGCCACTTTCCGCACCAGTGCTTCCAATATGTCTTCCTTTTTCCTCAACCGAGGACTCCCCTCCACTGTAGTTGACAGGGCCCTCGACCGTGTTCATCCTATTTCCCACACTTCTGCCCTCACCCCTTCCATTCCCTCCCAGAACCATGATAGGGTCCCCCTTGTCCTCACCTTCCACCCCACCAGCCTCCACATTCATTGTATTATCCTCCGTCATTTCCACCATCTCCAGTGTGATCCCACCACCAAACACATCTTCCCCTCCCCTCCCCTTTCAGCATTCCGAAAGGACCTCTCCCTCCGCGACACCCTGATCCACTCTTTCATCACCCCCAACACCCGCTCTCCTCCCCACGGCACCGTCCAGTGCGAGCGCAGGAGATGCAACACCTGCCCTTTCACCTCCTCCCTTCCCACTGTCCAGGGCCCCAAACTCTCCTTCTTTCAATTTACTAGACTGTATTCGCTGCTCACAATGTGGTCTCCTCTACATTGGGGAGAACAAACGCTGACTGGGTGATCGCTTTGCTGAACAACCATCGCTCTGTCTGCAAGTGTGACCCTGACCTGCCGGTCACTTGCCATTTTAATTCCCCGTCCCACTCCCACTCTGACCTCTCTGTCCTCGGCCTCTTACACTGTTCCAATGAAGCTCAGTGTAAGCTCGAGGAACAGCACCTCATCTTTCGTTTAGGCACTTTACAACCATCCGGACTCAACATTGATTTCAATAACTTCAGACCATAACCACTGCTCCCATTTTTTCGGACAGCAGGTGCTGGTAATGGTTCTGCTGTTGCCATTTACAGCTCCTCTAGACCCATCTTTTGTTTCTTAACCTGTCCCATTCCCACCCTCCTTGCCTTGCACCATCATCTCTTTTGTCATTTAATCACTCTTGTCCTCCGTCCTATCACAGACCTTCCCTTTTGTTCTTTTCTCTCCCCTTTCCCTGGCTCTGTACTTGCTTAAAAACTTTAACTCTTTAACTCAGCTCTGACGAAGGGTCATCGACCTGAAACATTAACTCTGTTTCTTTCTCCACAGATGCTGCCTCACTTGCTGAGCTTTTCCGGCATTTTCTGTTTTTATTTTAGATTTCCAGCATCCGCAGTATTTTGCTTTTGATTATTGAAGGTTAAGGGGAGATTTAATAGAGGTGTTCAAAATTATGAATGGTTTTGATACAGTAAATAAGGAGAAACAGTTTCTACTGGCAGGAGGGTCGGTAACAGGTTTAAGATAATTGGCAAAAGGACCAGGGGGAGTTGAGGAGACATTATTTTACACAGCGAGTTGTAATGACCTGAAATGTGCTGTCTGAAATGGCGGTGGGAGCAGATTCAATAATAACTTTCAAAAGGGAATTGTATAAATACTTGAAAAGGAAAAATTTGCAGGACTATGGAGAAAAAGCAGGAGAATGGGACTAATTGGATAGCTCTTTCAAAGAGCCAGCACAGGCACAATGGACCGAACGGCCTCTTTCTGTGCTGTAAGATTCTTTGAAACTCTTGTGTTGAACAGGGATGGCTGAGCTCAGGAAATGGGTTACTGTTGATAGGTAATTGTTCAATCTCTGAGATGATAGAGGAGTGGAGCAGGAACTTGTAATGATAACAGCGTGAGCATTTATAGATGTTTCCTTAAATGAGTGTCACTGTTTCATAGCAGCTTGTTTATGTAATTTAGAGACATTCCCTTATCAATCAGTATTGGATGATGTATCAATTGAGCAAGGGGTTTGAGGCAGACTGCTGCAGTCAGTGTTTGAGGATGGAGTTTGTTAGCTGAGGTTGAACTGCTGCCATGTATAAAGGGAGATATTCCTGGTTCTGTAACTAGATCCCCCAGATAGGAAATGGCCCAACTTCCATCCGTTAATTTATATGGAAGAAAATGGTGGGTTCCTTTACAGGCACGCACTCTGACCTTCCGATATTCCCTGTACCCACGGCATCCAGGAAATTTTCCCCTATAATGTTTTAAATCTTAATAAAATTATTTCTTTTGCATTCAGTTTTGTGTACAAGGAGCCTTAAAACATGCTCAGAGTAAGATTACTGAAGCTAGGCTGAAGGGGAGCTAGTTCTGGCGGGAGGAAGCTGTTCATTCTCAGAAAGCTCGGAATAGGTTGGAGAGTTTGAAGTGGGAGTCTCCTCGTTAGCTCTGGTAAATGTCCCTGAGTTTGTAACATTACATTCCACATAGAAAGAAAGAATTTGCATTTATATAGCGCCTTTCACCACCTCAGAGCATCCCAAAACGCTTTACAGCCAATGAAGTACTTTTGAAGTGTAGTCACTATTGTAATGTAGGGAAACGCGGCAGCCAATTTGTGCACAGCAAGATCCCACAAACAGCAATGAGATAATGACCAGATAACCTGTTTTTTTTTAGTGATGTTGAATGAGAGGTAAATATTTAACTTTTAAGCTATGTTTAATATCCCACAGAACACATGCATCGTGTAAATAAGCATAAATATTTAGTTGTGTCTGTTGAGGTGACGGTTAAGGTACAGGACGAATACTCTTCTTACCTCCACAGATGAACAGCAGGGTCAAGGTGCCTGCCTTAGTACCTGAGAAGTTCTGATATTGCATTTGTTTCAGGGAACATTGTAATCCAAGATTGAATGAACAGGAAAAACTTTAATCAGGTTTAAGACAACTTCAGACATAGCAGTACATCCTCGGGCATCTTCCTGGAGTCTTTAGAGAGGGTCAGCATTAACTGGGAGGAGGTGGGAGGGTCAGCATTAACTGGGAGGGAGAGAGAGAGGGTCAGCATTAACTGGGAGGAGGTGGGAGGGTCAGCATTAACTGGGAGGGGGAAAGAGGGTCAGCATTAACTGGGAGGGGGAGAGAGGGTCAGCATTAACTGGGAGGGGGAAAGCGGGTCAGCATTAACTGGGAGGGGGAGAGAGGGTCAGCATTAACTGGGAGGGGGAGAGAGGGTCAGCATTAACTGGGAGGGGGATAGAGGGTCAGCATTAACTGGGAGGGGGAGAGAAGGTCAGCATTAACTGGGAGGGGGAGAGAGGGTCAGCATTAACTGGGAAGAGGAGAGAGGGTCAGCATTAACTGGGAGGGGGAGAGAGGGTCAGCATTAACTGGGAGGGGGAGAGAAGGTCAGCATTAACTGGGGAGGGGGAGAGAGGGTCAGCATTAACTGTGAGGGAGAGAGAGAGGGTCAGCATTAACTGGGAGGAGGTGGGAGGGTTAGCTTTAACTGGGAGGGGGAGAGAGGGTCAGCATTAACTGGGAGGGGGAGAGAGGGTCAGTATTAACTGGGAGGGAGAGAGAGGGTCAGCATTAACTGGGAGGGGGAGAGAGGGTCAGCATTAACTGGGGGAGGGGGAGAGAGGGTCAGCATTCCGTATTCCACCTCTGCAGACAGAGATGAGCAGGATGTGCCTTGACAGATGATTCGTGCAGATGGAGGCTGCAATTCCATCGCTGGTTGTGACAGCAGGCTCGATGATACGGGTACGGTGAAGGATGGGCTGAACCTTAAGCTGGTGCTTTAGTTGGTACAACATGAAGGAATGATGCCAGGTGATCATCAGTAAGGGAAAGCGTGATTGGCCGTGCTCCCCATGATGCCACCAACCATATGTGGCACCTACCTGGCAATGGCAACACAGGGTCAGGAGAGCCAATTGCCATGCTGTGCCATCTGCTGTAAAGACACCAGCAGTGACCATGCCCCATGGAGCTGTCATGACCTTGAGACTGCACCTGGGGTTTCCTACTCTCCATTTTTATCTGTCTTTTAATCCGTGTAATTTTTTAAATTCATTCATGGGATGTGGGTGTCGCTGGCGAGGCCAGCATTTATTGCCCATCCCTAATTGCCCTTGAGAAGGTGGTGGTGAGCCGCCTTCTTGAACCGCTGCAGTCCGTGTGGTGAAGGTTCTCCCACAGTGCTGTTAGGAAGGGAGTTCCAGGATTTTGACCCAGCGACGATGAAGGAACGGCGATATATTTCCAAGTCGGGATGGTGTGTGACTTGGAGGGGAACTTGGTGGTGTTGTTCCCATGAGCCTGCTGCCCTTGTCCTTCTAGGTGGTAGAGGTCGCGGGGTTTGGGAGGTGCTGTCGAAGAAGCCTTGGTGAGTTGCTGCAGTGCATCCTGTGGATGGTACACACTGCAGCCACGGTGCGCTGGTGGTGAAGGGAGTGAATGTTTAGGGTGGTGGATGGGGTGCCAATCAAGCGGGCTGCTTTGTCTTGGATGGTGTCGAGCTTCTTGAGTGTTGTTGGAGCTGTGCTCATCCAGGCAAGTGGAGAATATTCCATCACACTCCTGACTTGTGCCTTGTAGATGGTGGAAAGGCTTTGGGGAGTCAGGAGGTGAGTCACTCGCCGCAGAATACCCAGCCTCTGACCTGCTCTTTTAGCCACAGTGGTTGGTCCAGTTAAGTTTCTGGTCAATGGTGACCTCCAGGATGTTGATAGTGGGGGATTTGGCGATGGTAATGCCGTTGAATATCAAGGGGAGGTGGTTAGACTCTCTGGTCTCTGTTGTGTAGTGGGGGACTGCTGTTCAGCAAGGGCCCTTGAGTATACCTTTTTAATTGAAGTGAAATTGGTGGGATTCATTTAATTGGAATTAATTAGTTATAGGGTAAGTCATGTCAGGACAGCCCAGCCCCGTGTTATGCTCTTCCTGCTCTATGTGGGAAATCAGGGACCCTTCCGGTGTCCCTGACGACCAAGTGTGCGGGAAATGCATCCAGCTGCAGCTACTGACAAACCGCATTGCGGCACTGGAGCTGCGGATGGATTCATTAAGGAGCATTCGCGATGCTGAGAACGTCGTGGATAGCACGTTTAGTGAGGTGGTCACACCGCAGGTAAAGGTTGAACAGGCAGGAAGTAATTGGGTGACCACCAGGCAGAGTAAGAAGAGCAGGCAGGCAGTGCAGGGGTCCCCTGTGGCCGTCCCCCTCTCAAACAAATATACCGCTTTGGATATTGTTGAGGGGGATGACTTATCAGGGGAAGGCAGCAGCAGCCAACTTCCTGGCACCAGGGGTAGCTCTGCTGCACAGGCTGGGAGGAAAAAGAGTGGAAGAGCTATAGTGGTAGGGGATTCTATCGTAAGGGGAACAGACAGGCGATTCTGTGGCCGTAAACGTGACTCCAGGATGGTTTGTTGCCTCCCTGGTGCCAGGGTCATGGATGTCACTGAGCGGCTTCAGGGCATTCTCAAGGGGGAGGGTGAGCAGGCAGAGGTCGTGGTCCACATTGGGACCAACGACATAGGTAGGAAGGGAGATGAGGTCCTGCATCAAGAATTTAGGGAGCTAGGTAGCAGATTAAAGAGCAGGACCTCAAAGGTTGTAATCTCTGGATTACTCCCAGTGCCACGGGCTAGTGAGTATAGAAATAGGAGGATAGAACAGATGAATGCGTGGCTAAAGAGTTGGTGCAGGAGGGAGGGTTTCAGTTTCCTGGATCACTGGGCCTGCTTCTGGGGAAGGTGGGACTTGTACAAGTCGGACGGGTTGCACCTGAACCAGAGCGGGACAAATATCCTTGCGGGGAGGTTTGCTAGCACTGTTGGGGGGGGTTTAAACTAACTTGGCAGGGGGATGGGATACAGAGTGGAGCTACAATAGGGGGTGATGTGCAGCCAAATATAGAGAAACAAACAAGTCAGCTTGGAAGACAGGGCAAATATGTAAGGGCAAGGCTGGATGGCATCTATTTTAATGCAAGGAGTCTTGCGAATAAGGTGGATGAACTGAAGGTGTTGATAAACACATGGGAGTATGATATTGTTGCTGTCACAGAGACATGGTTGAGGGAGGGGCAAGACTGGCAGCTCAATATTCCGGGGTACAGAATCTTCAGGCGAGACAGAGGGGGAGGTATAAGAGGAGGGGGGGTCGCAATATTAATTAAAGAATCAATTACTGCCATAAGGAGGGATGATATATTAGCAGGTTCCTCTAATGAGGCCATATGGGTGGAGCTTAAAAACAAAAAGGGGGCAAGCACTTTGATGGGAGTGTACTATAGGCCCCCAAACAGTCAGAGGGAGATAGAGGAACAGATATGTAGGCAAATCTCAGAAAATTGTGCAAATAATAGGGTAATAATAGTGGGGGATTTCAACTTCCCCAATATTAACTGGGATACTCAGAGTGTCAAAGGCTTAGAGGGTACAAAATTCTTAACGTGCATCCAGGAGAGCTTTTTGAGCCAGCATGTAGAAACTCCTACAAGAGAGGGGGCGGTACTGGACCTAATTCTAGGGAATGTGGCCGGCCAAGTGGAAGAAGTGCTAGTAGGTGAGCACTTTGGTGACAGTGACCATAATTCAGTGAGATTTAAGGTGGTCATGGAAAAGGACAGGGAGGGGCCGGAAATAAAGGTTCTAAATTGGGGGAAGGCTGATTTTAATAGGATAAGGCAGGATCTGGCCAAAATGGACTGGGATCAGCTGCTTGTAGGAAAATCTGCATCGGAGCAATGGGAGTCTTTCAGAAGGGAGATTGAGACCATACAATGGCAACATGTTCCCGTAAAGGTCAAGGGTGGTTCCAAGAACTCCAGGGAACCTTGGATGTCAGGGGATATACGAGAATGGATTAGGAAAAAAAGGAGGGCTTTTGGCAGATACAAAAGGCTAAAGACGGAGGAAGCCCTAGAGGAGTACAAAAAGTGCAGGGGGATACTTATAAAAGAAATTAGGAGATCAAGGAGGGGCCATGAAATAACACTGGCGAGCAAAATAAAGGAAAATCCTAAGATGTTTTATAAGTATATTAAGGGTAAGAGGATGACTAGGGAAAAAATAGGGCCCATTAGGGACAAAAATGGCAATCTGTGTGTGGAGCCGGCAGATGTAGGAGGGGTTCTAAATGAATTTTTTGCATCTGTTTTCACTATGGAGAAGGACGATGTAGACATAGAAATACGGCAGGGGGACTGTGATATACTCGAACATATTAACATCGAGCGGGAGGAGGTATTGGCGGTTTTAGCAGGCCTAAAAATGGATAAATCCCCAGGCCCGGACGAAATGTATCCCAGGCTACTGTGTGAGGCAAAGGAGGAGATTGCGGGGGCTCTGACACATATATTCAGAACCTCTCTGGCCACAGGGGATGTGCCAGAGGACTGGAGAACCGCTAATGTAATACCATTATTCAAGAAGGGGAGTAGGGAAAAACCGGGGAACTACAGGCCAGTGAGCCTAACATCAGTGGTAGGAAAATTATTGGAAAAAATTCTGAAAGACAAAATTAGTCTCCACTTGGAGAAGCAAGGATTAATCAGGGATAGTCAACATGGCTTTGTCAAGGGAAGATCATGTCTGACTAATTTGATTGAATTTTTTGAGGGGGTGACTAGGCGTGTGGATGAGGGTAACGCAGTGGATGTGGTATACATGGATTTCAGTAAGGCCTTCGATAAAGTCCCCCACAGGAGACTGGTCAAGAAGGTACGAGCCCATGGAATCCAGGGTGCCTTGGCACTTTGGATACAAAACTGGCTTACTGGCAGAAGGCAGAGGGTGATGGCCGAAGGTTGTTTTTGTGACTGGAAGCCTGTGGCCAGTGGGGTACCACAGGGATCGGTGCTGGGTCCCTTGCTGTTTGTGGTCTACATTAATGACTTGGATATGAATGTAAAAGGTATGATCAGTAAGTTCGCTGATGATACAAAGATTGGTAGGGTGGTAAATAGCGAGGAGGATAGCCTCAGTCTGCAGGACGATATAGATGGGTTGGTCAGATGGGCGGAACAGTGGCAAATGGAATTTAACCCGGAAAAGTGCGAGGTGATGCACTTTGGAGGGACTAACAAGGCAAGGGAATACACAATGAATGGGAGGACCCTAGGCAAGACAGAGGGTCAGAGGGATCTTGGTGTGCAAGTTCACAGATCCCTGAAGGCGGCGGAACAGGTAGATAAGGTGGTAAAGAAGGCATATGGGATACTTGCCTTTATTAGCCGAGGCATAGAATATAAGAGCAAGGAGGTTATGATGGAGCTGTATAAAACACTGGTTAGGCCACAGCTGGAGTACTGTGTGCAGTTCTGGTCGCCACACTACAGGAAGGATGTGATCGCTTTGGAGAGGGTGCAGAGGAGATTCACCAGGATGTTACCAGGGCTGGAGCGCTTCAGCTATGAAGAGAGACTGGGAAGATTGGGTTTGTTTTCCTTGGAGCAGAGGAGGCTGAGGGGGGACATGATTGAGGTGTACAAAATTATGAGGGGCACAGATAGGATGGATACTAAGGAGCTTTTTCCCTTCGTTGAGGGTTCTATAACAAGGGGACATAGATTCAAGGTAAAAGGCGGGAGGTTTAGAGGGGATTTGAGAAAGAACTTTTTCACCCAGAGGGTGGTTGGAGTCTGGAACTCACTGTCTGAAAGGGTTGTGGAGGCAGGAACCCTCACAACATTCAAGAAGCATTTGGATGAGCACTTGAAATGCCATAGCATACAAGGCTACGGACCAAATGCTGGAATATGGGATTAGAGTAGACAGGGCTGATGGCCGGCGCGGACACGATGGGCCGAAGGGCCTCTATCCGTGCTGTATAACTCTATGACTCTATGACTCTATGACTCTTGCTGGAGATGGTCATTGACTGGCACTTGTCTGGTGCGAATGTTACTTGCCACTTTTGCACAAACCTGGATGATGTCCAGGTCTTGCTGCATGCGGGCACGGACTGCTTCATTATCTGAGGGGTTGTGAATGGAACTGAACACTGTGCAATCATCAGCGAACATCCCCATTTCTGACCTTATGATGGAGGGAAGGTCATTGATGAAGCAGCTGAAGATGGTTGAGCCTAGGACACTGCCCTGAGGAACTCCTGCAGCAATGTCCTGGGGCTGAGATAACCACTACCATCTTCCTTTGTGCTAGGTATGACTCCAGCCACTGGAGAGTTTTCCCCCGACTCCCATTGACTTCAATTTTACTAGGGCTCCTTGGTGCCACACTCGGTCAAATGTTGCCTTGATGTCAGGGGCAGTCATTCTCACCTCACCTCTGGAATTCAGCTCTTTTGTCCATGTTTGGACCAAGGCTGTAATGAGGTCTGGAGCCGAGTGGTCCTGACGGAACCCAAACTGAGCGTCGGTGAGCAGGTTATTGGTGAGTAAGTGCCGCTTGATAGCACTGTTGATGACACCTTCCATCACTTTGCTGATGATTGAGAGTAGCCTGATGGGGCGGTAATTGGCCAGATTTCAGCCAAGGCAAAGGCTGCTAATGGGGTGATGTCTTTTCAGCCTTATTGCCTCGTCCATTGTGACACTTCCCTTTAATTGTCTCCATCCCTTTAAATTACACTTACATGCAATTTTCCTCTCCCACTACAAGTGCGCCCCTTACACTTGATCTGTGACTATTGCAAACTGAGCTGACTCGGGAGAGTCCTGACTGATTATCACACTGGCAGTCCAGCTGGGTTAGTTCTTAATCTTTTCAACATGACGTGCATCAGAAGAGGAAAATCGGCCCATGTTTTTTTTGGATCCACAGTGTGGACCACAATTATCTCCCCAGCTGCTGTGTTCCGATGGGGTGGGAATTTTACCCGCCCTTCTGTTATTGCTGGAAGCCCACCCTTGCCCTGCCATGAAATTCCAGCGGTGTCACAGCTGGACTGTTACTCTAACACCACAGGAGACGGTTAAAGAGGTAGAGGAACCTTTAAGATCTGGAGATTGCCATCCTGGTAGGCCTAGGCAGAAATGGAGGCTGACACAAGATGGTAAGTGGGGGCCATATTGGAGAGAGAGAAGGCCATTACCCTGGCCCTTTCCCTCAATTGGGAGACCTCAGAATTGTTAACCATGGTGGCTCTGGGAAGGGGGGCTAAGAGGGGCAGAAAGGGGAAATCACCCCGAGACCCTGGGCTCAGCCCCACAACGCCATGTGCATGAGGAGCTGGGGAAAAAGTAGCCAATGATGGTCCCTGTGGGGCTGGGGTGAAGTAAATTGGAGTTTGGTTGGGATCTGGAGGAGAATCCGAGCCTTGGTGAAGCTAAAACGATGCTGGTCATAATATGGAGCATCTGAGGGAGATTGTCCAGCACGATCATTAGGATTAGAGACGGTGGAGCAATCTCTTCAGCAGAGCTAGTAACTGTAGCATCAAAGTGGTAGAAGAAGGATCCTTAGGACCGCTGAGAGACAGCTTTGGCAAAGAAGCAGAAGGAGCAGCTGCTGAAGCAATAGGAAGGCAGCAGCTGAGAATGTTTCCCCCAACATATCCCAGCTGTAATGCCAGAGGTGATGAGCAGAGATAAAGTTGGTTCGAATGCCTAACACTGATCCAGATGTCAGGTGCGTGAAGCAGAATTTTTACACGTCAGCAGAACGACAGGCCTGATTGTACCAAGATCTGACAGAAGGGAAAAGTGAGGCATGAAACCTTCATCCCGGCTCCCGAACCCCATTCCCCAGTCTCCATCTCCCCAACGAGCCCCCATTCCCCAGTCTCAATCTCACTCCCTGATTCCCCCATTTCCCAGTCTCCATCTGTCTCCTAGATCCTCCATTCCAAGTCTCCTTCTCCCCAACGAGCCCCTATTCCCCAGTCTCCAAATCTCTCCCTGATCTCCCATTCCCCAGTCTGCAAGTTCTCCAAACCCCATTCCCCAGTCTCCATCTCTCTCCCCAACGAGCCCCTATTCCCCAGTCTCCAACTCTCTCCCTGATCTCCCATTCCCCAGTCTCCAAATTCTCCAAACCCCATTCCTAAGTCTCTATCTCTCTCCCCAATGAGCCCCCATTCCCCAGGCTCCATCTCGTTCCCTGATCCCCCATTCCCCAGTCTCCACCTTGCTCTCAGATCCTCCATTCCCCAGCCTCCGTTTTCCTGATGAGCCACCATTTCCCAGTCTCCAACTCTCTCTCTGAGCTCCCGTCTCTGAGCTCCCGTTCTCCAGTCTCCATTTATCCCTTAATCCTGACTCCCGAGGTTCCCCCCATTGCTGATTCCTGTGTTCCCCCGCTTGCTGATTCCTGAAGCTCCTCCGATTCCCAAGACCCCTGATTCCCAAGAACCCCGATTCCTGAGCTCCCCCTGACTCCCGACCCTTGAATGTCCCTGACACCCCAGCTGGCCCAGACTTTCCGCGGTGGTGGGGGATACGTCACCTGGCTGGAGGGGGGAAGTTACACTGTGGAGCCCAGTGCAACTGGCAACTGGCCCCTGAATGAGAACTGAAGGAGAGGTAGGACGTTCCAGCGTTCATTCATCCTGCACAGGGACAGATTGCAGCGCGTGCACGAACTGACCATACAATGAACTTTTCCCCAGAGTTGCCAGCAGCAGCACTTGGGAGAGGAAATGCCGATTTCGGGAGACTCCAGCCAAAATTTGAAAAGGTGACGTCAGAACAGAGGGCGGAGAGGTGGATTCCGAGGAATTACAGCTCAGTGTCTAATTATATAATTTAAACTATAAACCACTCCATCAACATTAAATAAATAAGTAAATAAATAATTAAAATAATCAGAATAATCAGTTTACTAAATAATTTGAAATCAATCTAAATCCATCTACTAAATATAATCTAGTCCTCAAGTGATTCTATTAGCTCTAGAAATAAACTACTTCTAACAATAAATTAATGAAGATTAGAAATGGCAGCACAGTTGGGACTGTCGTATAGAGGAATTTGTGGACAGCGAGAATGTCCCAGATTGTCACATCTGTAGGAAATGTCTCTGCCTTGAGACACTCTGGCTCAGAGTCATTGAGCTGGAGTGTGAGTTAGAGACAATCCGACACTTAAGGGTAATTTTCTCCAGAGTACAGTCACACCTCAGAGGAAAGCACAGGTACAGGATGTGGAATCAGCAGAGTAGGGGGAACCTAGGGGAGGCAGTGAAGGAGGGGCCCAAAGACACTGATCCCATCCAACAGGTACAATATACTTGCTACCTGTGAGAACAAGGATGGCCATATAGCTAGCCATGGCACTGTGGAGCAGGAGGCAGTCCAAGGGAGATGGGGGAGGAGCAGAATAGAAAAGTTATAGTCATAGGGTATTCGATAATTAGGGGGGTAAATAGTGTCCTCTGCCGTCACGACCGTGAGTCCAGGAGGGTGTGTTGCCCACCTGGTGCAAGTGTAAAGGACATCTCGGTGCAACTGGAAAAGAATTTATAAAGGGAGGGGGAGGACCCCGTTGTCAGGGTCCATGTCGGGGCCAATGACATAGGGAAGAACAGGGAGGAGGTCCTGCTAAAGAAGTATCAGAAGCTCGGAACTAAATTGAAAAGCAGGACCTCACGGCTGGTAATCTCAGGATTACTACACGAGCCACGTGCTAATTGGCATAAGGATAGGCAGATCAGGAAGGTGAACGCGTGGCTGAAAGACACTGGCACCAGTACTGGGTCAGGAAGGAGCTGTACCATTGGGACAGGCTGCACCTGAATCGGAATGGAACCAGTGTTCTAGTGGAAATGATAAATAGGGCTGTGGATAGGACTTTAAACTGATCAGAAGGGGAGAGGGATTTGGCGGAAATCACATAAGCCTGAAAATAAAAGAAATAGGAGATGAGAGAGAAGGTCAGACAAAGGTAAGGAATAAGGGTGACATAAACGGTCAGGAAACAGGTACAGTTATAGAACATAAGTACAAAATGATAGTTAAAAATAAAGTGAGAAGAACAGTTAATATAAACAAATGAAATTGCCTGTACAACAATGTGCACAGCATCCGAAACCAAACCGGGAACTGGAGGCAATAATTTGTAGTGAGGAGCCCGATGTAGTAGGGATAACTGAAACATGGCTACATAAAGAACAGGACTGGCAATTAAATATTGCAGGCTATAATGTATTTAGAAAGGATAGGGAAGAAAGAAGGAGAGGGTGGGGGTAGCTGTACTAATTAGAGATGAAATAATGGCAATAGAAAAAAGGGACATAACATTAAATACAAACAGAATCCATATGGATTGAGATAAATGAAAAGAATGGATCAATCATGTTAACAGGTATATTCTACAGACTACCGAATAGTGGAAGAAGAAATATGTAGCAAATCTATGAAATTAGTAAAATACATCAAATAATAATCATGGATGATTTCAACTACCTCCAAATAAACTGGCATGAAGAGGTGGGGAAAGGGGAAAAGGGAATGGAGTTCTTACAGTGTGTCCAGGACTCCTTTATTACCCAGTATGTAAGAAGCCCGACAAGAGAGGAATCACTGCTGGATTTAGTAATGGGAAATAAACCAGAACAGATAAGAGAAGTAACCATAGGGAAACATCTAGGCAATAGCGATCACAACATAATAAGGTTTAAAATAATGATTGAGAAAGACATAAGTAAAACAAAGACCAAAGTAATAGATTGGAGAAAGCTAATTTGGAGGGGATAAGAAAGGAATTAGGGAAGGTAAACTGAAAAAATGTTGAGAAACAAAGAGATAGAAAAGCAATGGGAAATATTTAAAATGGTGATCAATAGAGTTCAAGAGAAATATATTCTGCTGAAAAACAAAAACGCTCCCGTCAATAATGAAACATCATGGATGAATAAAGAGATAAGGGCAAAATTGAAACTAAAGAAAAAGGTATACATTAAATACATAGACAATAAAGGAGAGGATGACAAAGGGAAATACCAAGACGTTAGGAAATAAATCAAATAAACAATAAGGAAAGCAAAGGAACATAAAAAGAAATAGTTAAGTATTCTACAGACACATAAATAACAAAAGGAAAATCAGGATAGGGATAGGGCCACTAAGGGATACACGCGAAAAACTCACAGGTAATGACAGTGAAATGGGAGAAATATTGAACAGTTACTTTGCCTCAGTGTTTACCAGGGAGACTAACAAGTGGGCATGACATTAGACCAAATAAGATAGAAAGATTTTAAAATAGAAAGAGGGGAGATAATTGATAAACTAATCAAACTTAGAGAGGATAAAACCCCTGGTCTGGATGGATTGCATCCGCACTGAGGACACCATCCAACGTGTTGTGTGGCACTACCACCGTGCTAAATGGGATAGATTCAGAACAGATCTAGCAGCTCAAAACTGGGCATCCATGAGGCTCTGTGGGCCATCAGCAGCAGCAGAACTGTATTCCAGCACAATCTGTAACCACATGGCCCGACATATTCCTCACTCTACCATTACCAACAAGCCAGGGGATCAACCCTGGTTCAATGAGGAGTGTAGAAGAGCATGCCAGGAGCAGCAAGAGGCGTACCTAAAAATGAGGTGCCACCCTGGTGAAGCTACAACTCAGGACTACATGCATGCTAAACAGCGGAAGCAACATGCTATAGACAGAGCTAAGCGATTCCACAACCAACGGATCAGATCAAAGCTCTGCAGTCCTGCCACATCCAGTCGTGAATGGTGGTGGACAATTAAGCAACTAACAGGAAGAGGAGGCTCTGCAAACATCCCCATCCTCAATGATGGCGGAGTCCAGCATGTGAGTGCAGTAGACAAGGCTGAAGCGTTTGCAACCATCTTCAGCCAGAAGTGCCGAGTGGATGATCCATCTCGGCCTCCTCCCGATATCCCCACCATCACGGAAGCCAGTCTTCGGCCAATTCGATTCACTCCATGTGATATCAAGAAACGGCTGAGTGCACTGGATACAGCAAAGGCTATGGGCCCCGACAACATCCCAGCTGTAGTGCTGAAGTCTTGTGCTCCAGAACTAGCTGCACCTCGAGCCAAGCTGTTCCAGTACAGCTACAACACTGGTATCTACCCGACAATGTGGAAAATTGCCCAGGTATGTCCTGTCCACAAAAAGCAGGACAAATCCAATCCGGCCAATTACCGCCCCATCAGTCTACTCTCAATCATCAGCAAAGTGATGGAAGGTGTCGTCGACAATGCTATCAAGCGGCACTTACTCACCAATAACCTGCTCACCGATGCTCAGTTTGGGTTCCGCCAGGACCACTCGGCTCCAGACCTCATTACAGCCATGGTCCAAACATGGACAAAAGAGCTGAATTCAAGAGGTGAGGTGAGAGTGACTGCCCTTGACATCAAGGCAGCATTTGACCGAGTGTGGCACCAAGGAGCCCTAGTAAAATTGAAGTCAATGGGAATCAGGGGAAAAACTCTCCAGTGGCTGGAGTCATACCGAGCACAAAGGAAGATGGTAGTGATTGTTGGAGGCCAATCATCTCAGCCCCAGGACATTGCTGCAGGAGTTCCTCAGGGCAGTGTCCTAGGCCCAACCATCTTCAGCTGCTTCATCAATGACCTTCCCTCCATCATAAGGTCAGAAATGGGGATGTTCGCTGATGACTGCACAGTGTTCAGTTCCATTCGCAACCCCTCAAATAATGAAGCCGTCCGAGCCGGCATGCAGCAAGACCTGGACAACATCCAGGCTTGGGCTTATAAGTGGCAAGTAACATTCGCGCCAGATAAGTGCCAGGCAATGAGCATCTCCAACAAGAGAGAGTCTAACCACCTCCCCTTGACATTCAACGGCATTACCATCGCCGAATCCCACCATCAACATCCTGGGGTTCACCATTGACCAGAAACTTAACTGGACCAGCCATATAAATACTGTGGCTACGAAAGCAGGCCAGAGGCTGGGTATTCTGCGGCGAGTGACTCACCTCCTGACTCCCCAAAGCCTTTCCACCATCTACAAGGCACAAGTCAGGAGTGTGATGGAATACTTTCCACTTGCTTGGATGAGTGCAGCTCCAACAACACTCAAGAAGCTCGACACCATCCATGATAAAGCAACCCGCTTGATTGGCACCCCATCCACCACCCTAAACATTCACTCCCTTCACCACCTGCGCACTGTGGCTGCAGTGTGTACCATCCACAGGATGCACTGCAGCAACTCGCCAAGGCTTCTTCGACAGCACCTCCCAAACCCGCGACCTCTACCACCTAGAAGGACAAGAGCAGCATGCACATGGGAACGACACCACCTGCACGTTCCCCTCCAAGTCGCACACCATCCCGACTTCGAAATATATCGCCGTTCCTTCATTGTCGCTGGGTCAAAATCCTGGACCTCCCTTCCTAACAGCACTGTGGGAGAACCTTCACCACACGGACTGCAGAGGTTCAAGAAGGCAGCTCACCACCACCTTCTCAAGGGCAATTAGGGATGGGCAATAAATGCCGGCCTCGCCAGCGACGCCCACATCCCATGAACGAATAAAATAAAACATATTAAAAGAAGTTAGGGAAGAGATAGCAGAGGCACTATTACATATATATAAAAAATCATTAGAAAAAGAAATAGTGCCAGAGGACTGGTGGACAGCTAATGTGATTCCTATATTTAAAAGGCGGATAGAACAAATCCTGGGAACTATGGGCCAATTTGCTTAACATCAGTGGTAGGAAAGATAATGGATGATGAAAGGTCAGAGTATGTGGAGTCAGGGGACAAGTAGCAGAATGGATAATAAATTGGTTACAAAACAGAAAACCGAGAGTAGGGTTACTCAGACAGGCAAAAGGTGGGAAGTTCTACAGGGATCGCTGCTGGGACCACCGTTTTTCACAATTTACATTAACTCAGGTATCGGAAGTACAATTTCAGAATTTGCAGATAACATGAAATTGGGGGGTGTAGTTAATACTGAGAAAGAGTGCGACAAAATACACGAAGGCATTCATAGAATCATAGAAAATTTACGGCACAGAAGGAGACCATTCGGCCCATCGTGTCCTCGCTAGCCGAAAATGCGCCACTCAGCGTAATTCCACTTTCCAGCACTTGGTCCGTAGCCCTGTGGGTTACAGCACTTCAGGTGCACATCCAGGTACTTTTTAAATGAGTTGAGGGTTTCTGCCTCTCCCACCTTTTCAGGCAGTGAGTTCCAGACCCCCACCACCCTCTGGGTGAAAAGATTTTTCCTCAGCTCCCGTCTAATCCTTCTACCAATCACTTTAAATCTATGCCCCCTGGTTATTGACCTCTCTGCTAAGGGAAATAGGTCCTTCCTATCCACTCTATCTAGGCTCCTCATAATTTTGTACACCTCAATTAAATCATCCCTCAGCCTCCTCTGTTCCAAAGAGAACAATACTAGGCTATCCAATTTTTCCTCATAGCTAAATTTCTCCAGTCCTGGCAACATCCTCGTAAATCTCCTCTGTACCCTCTCTAGTGCAATTACATCCTTCCTGTAATGTGGTGACCAGAACTGTGCGCAGTACTCAACCTGTGGCCTAACCAATGTTTTATACAGTTCTAGCATAACCTCTCTGCTCTTATATCCTATGCCTCAGCTAAGAAAGGCAAGTATCCCATATGCCTCCTCAATCATCTCGTATATCTGTCCTGCTACCTTCAGGGATCTGTGGCCATACACTCCAAGGTCCCTCACTTCTTCTACACCTCTCAGTATCCTCCCATTTATTGTGTATTCCCTTGCCTTGTTTGCCTTCCTCAAATGCATTACCTCACAGTTCTCAAAATTGAATTCCATTTGCTACTTTTCTGCCCACCTGACCAGTCCATTGATATCTTCCTGCAGTCTACAGCTTTCCTCCTCACTATCAACCACACGGCCAATTTTTGTATCCTCTGCAAACTTCTTAATCATGCCCCCTACATTTAAGTCCAAATCATTAATATATATCATATTAATAAACATTATTATTATATCACATTAATAAACTTGCAGAATGTGCGTGTAATTGGCAAATGAATTTCAATCTAGATAAGTGTGAGGTGGTGCATTTTGTTGGGAAGAATAAGGAGGCCACATACTGCTTGGATAATAAGAGTCTAAATGGGGTAGAGGAGCAGAGGGATTTCGGGGTACAGATACACAAATCACTAAAAGTAACAACGTAGATTAGTAAGCCTATAAAGAAGAGCATAGCAAGCACTCGAGTTCATTTCTAGAGGGATTGAATTGAAACGCAGAGAAGTTATGATAAACTTGTATCGAGCCTTGGTTAGGTCACACTTAGAGTTCTGTGTACAGTTCTGGTCTCCACTGGAGAAGGTGCAAACAAGATTTACATGAATGATACTAGAACTGAGAGGTTATAACTACCAGGAAAGGCTGGCAAAAGCTGAGGCTCTTTTCTCTGGAAAAGAGAAGACTGAGGGGTGACCAGTCTTTAGGATAATGAAAGGGTATGATAGGATAGAGAAGATGTTTCCACTTGTGGGGGAGTCCAAAACTAGAGGTCAAAAATATAAGAAAGTCCCTAATAAATCCAATCGGGAATTCAGGAGAAACTTCTTTACCCAGAGAATGGTTAGAATGTGGAACTCGCTCCCACAAGGAGTGGTTGAGGTGAATAGCATAGATGCATTTAAGGGGAAGCTGGATAAGCACATGAGGGAGAAATGTAGACCTGTTGGGTCGAATTCTGTGCTGTAGACTTGATGTAACTCAGTGTAAGCTATACAAATGATCTTACCTCAGGCAATCAGGCACAAACAGCACACTTCCATTTGGATCTGTCTCATACCCAGCACTCCCCTTTGCGATCCAAACTGGAAAAGCCAGGCTGTCAAGTTTACAGAGTGTGTTTTGCTCCAGTGTATTCTGCAAGAGGCAGATAGAAGACATGAGGAGAGATACAGTATAAGTGTTTGGATTGGAGGTGAGGAAAGGGTACATGGGATTGACTGGATTACTGGGATCGACATGAGCTGTCTGGGTTACTGAGGACAGCAAAACACTTGGGATTAGTGACAGAAAATGTGAGTAAGTGGTAGGTTTGTACAGAACTGTACACATTAGTATAGATTTGTACAATTTACATCAATTTAACTGAATGGGCAAGAAAGTGGTAGAGTATAATGTGGCAAAATGCGAGGTTATTCACTTTGGTAGGAAGAATAGAAAAACAGAATACTTCTTAAATGGTGAGAAACTATTAAATGTTGGCGTTCAGAGAGATTTGGATGTCCTCGTACAAGACACAAAAAGTTAGCATATAAGTATAGCAGGCTATTAGGAAAGCAAATGGCATGTTGGCCTTTTTTGCAAGGGGGTTGGAGTACAAGAGTAAGGAAGTCTTACTACAGTTGTACAGGGCATTTGGTGAGGCCTCACCTGGAGTACTGCGTTCAGTTTTGGCCTCCTTATCTAAGGAAGGATATACTTGCCTTGGAGGCGGTGCAATGGAGGTTCACTAGATTAATTCCTGGGATGCAAGGGTTGTCCTATGAAGAGAGGTTGAGTAGAATGGGCCTATACTCTGTGGAGTTTAGAAGAATGAGCGGTGATCTCATTGAAACATAGCATTATGAGGGGGCTTGACAGGGTAGATGCTGAGAGATTGTTTCCCCTGGCTAGAGAGTCTAGAATTAGGGGGCATTATCGTAGGATGTGGGGTCGGCCATTCAAGACTGAGATGAGGAGGAATTTCTTCATGCAGAGGTTTGTGAATCTTTGGAATTCTCTACTTCAGAGGGCAATGGATGCTGAGTTGTTGAGTATATTCAAGGTTGAGATGGATATATTTTTGGACTCCAGAGGAATCAAGGGATATGGGGATCGGGCGGGAAAGTGGAGTTGAGGTTGAAGATCAGCCATGATTTTATTGAACTGTGAAGCAGGCTATGGCCTACTCCTGCTCCTATTTCTTATGTCCTTATACAATCCTGTAACCATTTATACAGATTTGAGCAGGTTTGTAGATTGCACAGATTTATAGATTTATACTGATCTAACTGATTTATATAGATTTGTATAGACATGTTTATGTTGATTCAGATTTGCAAGGATTTAAAATGATGTGTATAGTTTTTCAGAGATTTGTGTAGATTTATACAGATGTTTATAGATTTAGACAGATGTCTACAGGTTTGTACAGATTTATCTAGATTTACAAGGATTTGTACAGATTTGCCTGGGTTTATACAAATTTGACAGTTTTCTACAGATGGTAGATGTATACAGATTAGTACAGATATGTACAGAATTGTAGAGTTTTATTCAGATTTTTACATTCTTACAGATTTCTACAGATTTTGAAATATTTATAAAGATTTACAGATTTGTATGGATTGACAGGATTTTGTAGATATTTATACCAGTGGCGACAGGTGGCTATTTGGACAGGAGGGGCACAGCTGCACATGTCTAACCAAGCCAGTGTGTTACCATGACAACGGGCCCTTCCTATGGAATCCCACCACCAACCTTGTCCAAACTGCTGAAAAAATGCACCAAATAAAGTGTCAAAAAACCTAAATATGTTGGTGGGGGCAAGCTCTGTGAGCCCACCTAGAAAATAAATTGTACAGCCAGGAATTTCCTCGGAGCTGCTCCCAATCACCATGACTTCACTGGAGGGTTACACATGTAACTGGGGTTTCCACCACACCTCTGGTGACGTTATGGTGGAGGGAGCAGGAGAGGCTGGGGAGAAATTCCCAGCCTTCACCTTCCACACTTGTATTCAGGTTTGCATGGTCTTCTCCTTAATTAAACCCCCCCCCCACCACCCCGGATGAAGGAATGTTGGATTCATCTGCAGATTACAAACACTTTTCCCACTGCACTTTCACAGGCCGCAGGATTGCAATCAGGGCTGTTTGTGAATCGACAGCCTTTTGTTCCGCAGCCTATTGGTTAGTTTTTGCTAGTTTCCAAGGTTGACCTGTACAGATGTGAGGCCTGCAGACCAGCAAGGTGCAGGTTGAAGCCCTAGTGTGTGTTACGTTGATTGATCTTAGTCAGACTTTGGCAAAGGTACTATAATTGGTCTTGATATCCTAGGCTTGAGAGGGGAAACTCAGCCAGGAGGCGCCTGTTGCTGTCACTATCCGGCATTCCCTGTAGGAGAGTGCGCATGTGTGGCTGTCAGGTAGGGTTGCCAACTCTGGTTGGGTGCATTCCTGGAGGTTTCATCACATGACCTCTCGCCTCGAACTACCCTGACCCCACATTCCCGCCATTGGTCCATCCTCCAGGTGCACTGCGTTCCCAGCCAATTGGAAAGAGAACAAATTCTTTGTTACCCGATTGGATTAGTCTTGACCGTTAGTCAAACTGACTTTTTTCCCCATCTCCAATATTTTTATAACTAATAATTGAAAGAGTTCAAAGAAACTGAAAAAAAACACAATTTTGTTTAACACCCTGAGGATTTGTTTCTGGGTGTTGCTCGCAGCAGTGTCCTGGAGATCAATCTTCAATTCCTGGAGACTCCAGGACAATCCTGGAGGGTTGGCAACCCTACTGTCAGATGCAAGCAGGATTGACTCAGCTATAATACCTCTCATGGTTGGCTAGTCTACCGACACTCACTGTTTAGGTTCAGGCTTAAAGAATAGCAACTTAGGTGAGGTACTGGAAGGTGGCCAGTGCCTGTGGGTCTATACCCCACTATTGGTCAGCAGAGGAGGCAAGAACATAAGCAACTTCCAGCTTGGTCTGCACATTAAAGGCCCAGACCAGGCTTCTGCAGTGTTTTGTGATATAGAATTTTACAGCACAGATGAAGGCCACTCAACCCTGGTCTGTGCCGGCTCTCGAAAAGAAATACCCCATCGTCCCAGTCTCCTGCTCTTTCCCCATCGTCCCAGTCTCCTGCTCTTTCCCCATCGTCCCAGTCTCCTGCTCTTTCCCCGGGTTGGTGTATAACGGGTTGGTGTATAACGGGTTGGTGTATAACGGGCGGGTGTATAACGGGCGGGTGTATAACGGGTTGGTGCATAACGGGTTGGTGTATAACGGGTTGGTGTATAACGGGGGGGGGTGTATAACGGGTTGGTGTATAACGGGTTGGTGCATAACGGGTTGGTGTATAACGGGTTGGTGCATAACGGGCGGGTGTATAACGGGGTGCGTGTGTAATGGGCGGGTGTATAACAGGTGGGTGTATAACAGGTGGGTGTATAACGGGCGGGTGTATAACGGGCGGGTGTATAACGGGCGGGTGTGTGATGGGCGGGTGTATAACGGGTGGGTGTATAACGGGCGGGTGTGTAATGGGTGGGTGTATAACAGGTGGGTGTATAACGGGCGGGTGTATAACGGGCGGGTGTGTGATGGGCGGGTGTATAACGGGCGGGTGTGTAATGGGTGGGTGTATAACGGGCGGGTGTATAACGGGCGGGTGTATAACGGGCGGGTGTATAACGGGCGGGTGTGTGATGGGCGGGTGTATAACGGGCGGGTGTATAACGGGCGGGTGTGTGATGGGCGGGTGTGTGATGGGCGGGTGTATAACGGGCGGGTGTATAACGGGCGGGTGTATAACGGGCGGGTGTGTAACGGGTAGCTGAACAATTACTGCCCGTGTTGCACCCCTGTAGAAGTTGAATTTCCTCCCCAAGTTGTCACAGACCAGTAAGGAAAGGAGAAGGTGATTCCTGGTCAGTGCTCCACCTGTCTGCACTGAAAGGAAGGAGAGAGAAAACAGGGAACTACAGGCCAGTTAGCCTGACATCAGTCGTCGGGAAAGTGCTGGAATCTATTATTAAGGAAGTGGTAACAGGGCACTTAGAAAATCATAATATGATTGGGCAGAGTCAACATGGCTTTATGAAAGGGAAATCGTGTTTGACAAATTTATTAGAGTTTTTTGAGGATGTAACTAGCAGGGTAGATAAAGGGGATGTAGTATATTTGGATTTTCAAAAGGCATTTGTTAAGATGCCACATAAGAGGTTGTTACATGAGATAAGTGGCATTGGGATTGGGGGTAATAAATTAGCATGGATAGAGGATTGGTTAATAGGCAGAAAACAGAGAGTAGGAATAAACGGGTCATTTTCGGGTTGGCAGGCTGTAACTGGTGGGGTGCCGCAAGGATCAGTGCTTGGGCCTCAGCTATTTACAATCTATATCAATGACTTAGATGAAGGGACCGAGTGTAATGTATCCAAGTTTGCTGACGATACAAAGATAGGTGGGAAAGTAAGCTGTGAGGAGGACACAAAGAGTCTGCAAAAGGATATAGACAGGTTAAATGAGTGGGCAAGAAGGTGGCAGATGGAGTATAATGTGGGGAAATGTGAGGTTATTCACTTTGGTAGGAAGAATAGAAAAACAATATTTTTTAAATGGTGAGAAACTATTAAATGTTGGCATTCAGAGAGACTTGGATATCCTCATACAAGAAACACAGAAAGTTAACATGCAGCTACAACAAGCAATTAGGAAGGCAAATGGCATGTTGACCTTTATTGCAAGGGGATTGGAGTACAATGATAAGGAGGTCCTGCTACAATTGTACAGGGCTTTGGTGAGACCTCACCTGGAGTACTGTGTACAGTTTTAGTCTCTTTACCTAAGGAAGGATATACTTGCCTTAGAGGCGGTACAACGAAGGTTCACTAGATTAATTCCTGGGATGAGAGGGTTGTCCTATGAGGAGAGATTGAGTAGAATGGGTCCAAACTCTCTGGAGTTTAGAAGAATGAGAGGTGATTTCATTGAAACATACAAGATTCTGAGGGGGGTTGACAGGGTAGATGCTGAGAGGTTGTTACCCCTGGCTGGAGAGTCTAGAACTAGGGGGCATAGTCTCAGGATAAGGGGTCGGCCATTTAAGACTGAGATGAGGAGGAATTTCTTCTCTCAGAGGGTTGTGAATCTTTGGAATTCTCTACCCCAGAGGGCTGTGGATGCTGAGTCATTGAATATATTCAAGGCTGAGATAGATAGATTTTTGGACTTGAGGGGAATCAAGGGATATGGGGATCAGGCAGGAAAGTGGAGTTGAGGTAGAAGATCAGCCATGGTCTTATTGAATGGCGGAGCAGGCTGGAGGGAAATTATGGCCTACTCCTGCTCCTATTTCTTATGCTCTTATGCACAGCACCAACATGGTACAGCTCGGCACAGCACAACATGGCACAGCATGGCACAGCACGGCACGGCACGGCATGGCACAGCATGGCACGGCATGGCACAGCACAATATGGCATGGCACAGCACGGCACAGCACGGCAAGGCATGGCACGGCACGGCATGGCACAGCACAATATGGCACGGCACAGCACGGCACAGCATGGCACAGCACGGTACAGCACGGCACAGCATGGCACAGCACGGCACAGCATGGCACAGCATGGCACAGCACGGCACAGCATGGCACAGCACAATATGGCACGGCACAGCACGGCACAGCACGGCACAACACGGTACAGCATGGCACAGCATGGCACAGCACGGTACAGCATGGCACAGCGTGGCACAGCACAGTACAGCATGGCACAGCATGGCACAGCACGGTACAGCATGGCACAGCATGGCACAGCACGGTACAGCACGGCACAGCACGGCACAGCATGGCACAGCACGGTGCTCTTCAAACTAGCCTGGAAGAGGAGGGAGAAACACCATTGGGTAGATTTTCATCTTCGCTGCCTGGGATGCTAATCTCACAGCGAGGACAATTGAAGAACACACCCGATTTTCATCAAAATCAATGGATTGAGATCGGGTGGTTCTATAAAGACTGGACAATCCGCTCCACCAGATTACCAGGCGGTGAAGATGAAAAATCTCGAGCTATATCTCCCACCATTCAATCCACGTGCTCAATCAGTGTCGAAATGGTTTGCTTTATTTGGATACGTGGGAATTGATTTCTCTGATCTGACTCCACAGGGAGCAATGAGAAAGCTCAAGGTGTGGGCAGTGCTGATGTGTCCAGACCACTCCCTGCCTTCCCCTCAGCCTCACAGCTTGGATGTTAATTATTTCAGCTCAGGGACAGGCTCACTGTCCAATCTCATAACTGGCTGAATGATCACTTTTTCCAGTTGCAGTTAAATCAATTAGTCAGTTTCTCCGAGTGACTGACCTTACTCAGTGGAAATGTTCATCTAATTAATGAAGGACTGAATCGTGTCGAATGTTTCTGCTGGTACCGGGAGACAGGCCATTCCTATCACACACACTATGGCCCACCGCTCCATCACTCAGTCACTGTGATGTAAGAAGTAATGTTTCATTATTGGCTGTAAGTCTTTATCTCCTCACATGTGAATGGATTATTGCTGTTGCTGGGAAACAGCTTGTGTTCACCTCACACCGAGTCAGATTGAACTAATCCGTTTACAAATAATCAATTTTAAAAAAAGGTCAAATGTTACTTTTTCTTCCAAAGCACTGGAGAAAAGCTATAGAAATGTCACAATAAAACCGGCAGTCCGTTTCCTCCTTCTGTTAAAGATTTTGTGATGCTATCCCAAATAAAGAGATATTTTCTTTGCTGAGAAGATGTTAAGGAGTAAGATTGGAGCAAGAGCTAAAGTGTGAAGTGCTGCATTTTGGTCGGAAGAATGAGGAGAGGCAATATAAACTAGGAAGGAACATGGGAACAGGAGTAGGCCATTCAGCCTCTCGAGCCTGTTTCACCCAGCATTCATTAGATCACGGCTGATTCTTCCCCTTTATATCCTAGCCCTCTGGATGGAAAGGCAAACATTCTATTAGCCTTTTTGATTATTTTTTGTACCCGACTACTACATTTTAGTGATCTGTCCACATGAATTACTAAATCTCTTTGGACCTCCACTGTTCCTAGCTTTTCACTATTTAAAAAGTACTGGGATCGATCCTTTTTTGGTCCAACCTGTGTTGAAATCCATCTGCCACAGTTTTGTCCACTCACTTTAATCTATCAATGTCTCTTTGTAATTTTATGCTCCCATCTACACTACTTACGATGCCACCAATCTTTGGGTCATCAGCAGACTTGGATATATGGCTCTCTATTGTGTTGTGTAGGTCATTAATAAATATATTGAATAGTTGAGGCTCCAGCACAGATCCTTGTGGGACACCACTGGTCACTTCCTCCCAATTCGAGTACATACCCATTATTCCTCCTCTCTGTCTTATACCACCTAACCAATCTCCTAACCAGGTCAATAATTTGCCTTCAATTCCATGAGCTTTAATTTTAGTTAACTGTCGCTTATGTGAAACCTCAATGAACGTCTTCTGGAAGTCCATATAAAATACATCCATAGACATTCCCCTGTCTATTACTTTAGTTACTTTCTCAAAAAATTCAATCAGGTTCATTAGACATGACCCACCCTTTACAAAATCATGTTGACACTCTCTAATCAGCTCAAATTTCTCTAAGTGCTCAGTCACTCTGTCCTTAATTATAGATCTCAATAACTTCCCCACAACAGGTGTTAGACTAACAGGTTTATAATTTCCTGGTTTCTCTCTCCGTCCTTTCTTAAATAATGGAGTTACATTTGCAATTTTCCAATTTAAAGGGACAGTTCCTGAATTGAGAGCTTTGGAAGATTATGGCTAAAGCATCTGCGATTTCCTCACCTACTTCCTTTAAAACCCTAGGGTGGAAACCATCAGGTCCTGGGGATTGGTCAGTCTTTAGTGCCATTATTTTTTCTAACACTTTTAATGGGAGACTTTAATTTTCATATTCTCGACCATGGTTGTTTTATTTGATAAGTAGAGCTCTTGCCCCTTAGGGGTATGTACTGGTCCTGTGTTAAGTTAAATTCTTTTTTGAACACCTCCTACTGTTCATCTGTACTTCTACCTGATAACAGTTTTGACCAGTTTGCAGTCGTCAGTCTCTGTCTCATCCTGTTAAAGGTTTTGTTAAATTACATTTTCATCAACAAAGCAAACCTCAGATCAGGATGCAATCCATATCTGGTTTTGGGTTTAAAGGTGACAACACTATAAATGCACTTGAAGTGCCATAACCTACAAGGCTATGGACCAAGTGCTGGAAAGTGGGATTAGGCTGGATAGTTTTTTTTCGACCGGCACAGACACAATGGGCCAAATTTACATTCTTGTAGGGAGGAGAGGGATTTTCTTTAATGCTTAGAATCTAGAATCGTAGTAACTGTGTTATGTTTCTCCTTTTCAAACCTCCCTTACTGTTAGATTATTAACTAAGTCTGGGTCATTACTCATTACTAAATCTAGTATAGCCTGATCTCTTGTTGATTCTAGAGCACATTGCTCCAGAAAACTATCTTGAATGTACTCAAGAAATTCACTACCTTTCTGACTTGAGTTACTCTGCTCTTCCCAATCAGATATGAAAATTAAAGTCTCCTATTAAAATAACTCTGCTTTTGCTGAATTAATACATTCTGCCACTTCATTGCTGCTATTAGGAGGTCTGTAGACAACACCCATTACAGTTTTAAGTCCTCTCTTATTCCTCAATTCTAACCATAGTGTCTCCAATGATTGCTTTCCCTTACCTAGATCCTCTCTTACTAATCATAGAATCTTGGATCATAGAAGGTGACAGCACGGAAAGAGGCCATTCGGCCTATCAAGTCAGCACTGGCACTATGCAAGAGCAATCCAGCTAATCCCACTCCCCCGCCCTATCCCTGTAGCCCTGCACATTTTTTCGTTTCAAGTACTTATCCAGTTCCCTTTTGAAGGCCAAGATTGAATCTGCCTCCACCACCCCCTCGGGCAGTGCATTCCAGATCCTAACCACTCGCTGCGTAAAAAAGATTTTCCTCATGTCACCTTTGGTTCTTTTGCCAATCACCTTAAATCTATGTCCTCTGTTTCTTGACCCTTCTGCCAATGGGAACAGTTTCTCTCTATCTACTCTGTCTAGATCCTTCATGATTTTGAACACCTCCATTAAATCTCCTCTCAACCTTCTCTGTTCCAAGGAGAACAATCCCAGCATCTCCAGTCAATCCACGTAACTAAAGTCCCTCATCCCTGGAATCATTTTAGTAAATCTCCTCTGCACCCTCTCTAAGGCCTTCACATCTTTCCTAAAGTGCAGTGCCCAGAACTGGCCACAATACTCCAGTTGTGGCCGAACCAGTCTTTTATAAAGGTTCATCATGACTTCCATACTTTTGTACTCTCTGCCTCTATTTATAAAGCCCAGGACCCCGTATGCGTTTTTAACTGGTTTCTCAACCTGTCCTGCCACCTTCAATGATTTGTGTACATATACCCCCGGATTCCTCTGTTCCTGTACCACTTTTAGAATTATGCCCTCTAGTTTATATTGCCACTCCTCATTTTTCCTTCCGAAATGCATCACCTCTCATTTTTCCATGTTAAACTTTATCTGCCATGTGTCCGCCCGTGCCGCCAGCCTGTCTATATCCTCTTGAAGTCTATCACTATTCTCCTCACTGTTCACTACCCTTCCAAGCTTTGTGTCATCCGCAAATTTTGAAATTGTGCCCTGTACACTCAAGTCCAAGTCATTAATATATATCAAGATAAGCAGTGGTCCCAGCACTGACCCCTGGAGAACATCACTGTACACCTCCCTCCAGTCCGAAAAACAACTGCTCGCCGCTACTCTCTGCTTCCTGTCATTTGGCCAATTCTGTATCCATGTTGCTACTGCTCCCTTTATTCCATGGGCCGCAATCTTAATAACAAGCCTACCATGTGGCACTTTATCAAACACTTTTTTGAAAATCCATATACACCTCATCAACTACATTGCCCTCATCTACCCTCTCTGTTACCTCATCAAAAAACTCTATCAAGTTGGTTAAACACGATTTGCCTTTAACAAATCCGTGCTCGCTTTCCCTAATCAATCGACACTCGTCCAAGTGACTGTTAATTCTGTCCCGGATTATCGTTTCCAAAAGATTCCCCACCACTGAGATTAAACTGACTGGCCTATAGTTGCTGGGTTTATCTTTACACCCTTTTTGAACGAGGGTGTAACACTTGCAATTCTCCAGTCCTCTGGCACCATCCCTGTATCAAAGGATGTTTGGAAGATTATGGCCAGTATCTCCGCAATTTCCCCCCTTACTTCCCTCAGCACCCTCGGGTGCATCCCATCCGGGCCGGGCGACTTATCTACTTTAAGTACAGCTAGCCTTTCTTGTACTTCTTCTTTCTCAATTTTTAATCCATCCAGTATCTTAACTATATCTTCCTTTACCGAGACTCTGACAGCATCTTCTTCCTTGGTAAAGACCGGTGCAAAGTACTCATTTAATACCTCAGCCATGCCCACTGCCTGCGTGAGAAGATCTACTTTATGGTCCCTAATCAGCCCCACCCCTCCTCTTACTACCCATTTACTGTTAACATGTCTGTAGAAGACTTCTGGATTCCCTTTATGTTGGCCGCCAGTCTATTCTCATACTCTCTCTTTGCCCCTCTTATTTCCTTTTTCATTTCCCTTCTGAACTTTTTATATTCTGCCTGGTTCTCACTTGTGTTATCAACCTGATATCTGTCATACGCCCCTTTTTTCCGCTTCATCCCGGAAGCTCTGGCTTTAGTTGCCCTACCTTTCTCCCTCGTTGGAATGTACCTTGTCTGTACCTGAATCATCTCCTCTTTAAAGGCCATTCACTGTTCAATTACAATTTTGCCTGCCAATCTTTGATTCCAATTTACCCGGGCCAGATCTGTTCTCATCCTACTGAAATTGGCCCTCCTCCAATTGAGTATTTTTACTTCAGAGTGGTCCATGTCCTTTTCCATAGCTATTCTAAACCTTTTGATACTATGATCGCTGTTCCCTAAATGCACCCCCACTGACACTTGTTCCATTTGGCCCGTCTCATTCCCTAGAACCAAGTCCAGCAATGCCTCCTTCCTCGTTGGGCCAGAAACGTACTGGTTGAGTTAGTTCTCCTGAACTCGTTGCCCCTTATATTATTACTATCCCAGTCTGTATTAGGATAGTTGAAGTCCCCCATTATCACTACTCTACGGCTTTTGCATCTCTCTCTAATTTCTCTGCAAATTTGCTCCTCTATCTCCTTCCCACTAGTTGGTGACCTATAGAATACACCCAGTAGTGTAATGGCACCTCTATTGTTCCTTAACTCTAACCAAATAGATTCTGTCCTTGACCCCTCCAGGACATCCTCTTTCTCCAGTACTGCAATATTCTCCTTAATCAATCCTGCCACCCCCACCTCCTTTCTTTCCTTCCCTATCTTTCCTGAACACCTTGTATCCAGGAATATTTAGTACCCTATCCTGCCCTTTTTTGAGCCAGGTCTCTGTTATCGCCACAACATCAGATTCCCACGTGGCTATTTGCACCTGTAGCTCAACAACCTTGTTTACCACACTTCATGCATTTACACACATGCACTGCAAACCCATTTTAGACTTTCTTGTACTCTCTCTTGGTCTGACCCCACCTAATACCTTACTATTTTTTACTCTAGGGCTATCCTTCTCTCCTGATCCTTTGTGCACCTTGTTTCTCCTTTCCAATGCTACATCCTGGTGCCCATCCCACGCCAAATTAGTTTAAATCCCCACCACAGCACTAGCGAACCTCCCCGCGAGGACATTGGTCCCAGCTTTGTTGTTATATTATCTTTAATCAATAAGACTACCCCTCCTCCTCTTCTCGTGTCTCTATCCTTTCTAAATGCCTTATAATCTGGAATATTTAACTTCCAATCGGGACCGGATTGCAGCCATGTCTCAGTCATGGCCACCGTGTCATACCCTCTAAGATGCATTCAGGCCTCTAATTGACTGAATTTATTTCTTATATCTGTGCATCAGTAGAAAAACTCGTATTTGGGCAAGAAGCCCTAAGCTGTCCTTCTGTCCTCATGCTGTCTTTCTCACACGATTTAACTTAACACGTTTCTTATTGGTCACTCCTGCTGTAACTACTTTAGTTATTTTCGAGTTCACTTCACCCAGCATATCTATATCACTGTTTGTAAACCTGATCTCTGCTCTTATCCATTTTTAAAATCTTTAAACTATCATTTTACTATTGTTTCTGACTCAGCCCCCCCCCCCCCCCCCATTTTTTAGTTTAAAGTCCTTTGTACCACCATATTCATCCTTTCTACTTGAACCTTGGTCCCAGCCCGGTTCATGTGCAGCCCATCCCAATGGTACAACTCCCTCCTGACCCAATACTGGTGCCAGTGTCCCATGAAATGGAACCCCTCCCTGTTTGTCCCTGTGCCAATTTGGACATGCCTTGGGTAATAATCCTGAGATCAGCACCCTAGGGGTGCTGCTTTTTAATTTAGCTCCTAACTCCTGATACTGCCTTTGCAGGACCTGCTGCCTACTCTTTCCTACGTCATTGGTTCCAATTGGATCCTCCCCCTCCCTTCCCAGAAACCTTTCCAGTCGCTTCGAGATGTCCCTTACTCTGGCACCAGGTAGGCAACACGCCATTTGGAACTCTCGATCCTGACTGCAAAGGTTGCTATCTATCCCCCTAAGATCGAATCCCCTACAACTATGACATTATGCTTTCATTTCTCCTCCCCTTGGACTGTCTCCTGCTCCACAGTGCCAAGATTAGCATTCTGGCCATCCTCCCTGCAGCTGACATCCTTATCCTCACAGGTAGCGAGTAGCTCGTACCTGTTGGATAGGACCAGTGCCCGCAGGATCTCAATCTCTACCTCCCCTAGGTTCCCCTTACCAGTCACACCCTCTGAGGTGTGACTGTACTCTGGAATAAACTATCCAGAAATTTCTCCCCTTCCCTTATGTGTTGGTGTGTCTCTAACTTGCACTCCAACTCAACGGCTCTGAGCAAGAGTGTCTCAAGGCAGAGACATTTCCTGCAGGAGTGTCGCCCAGGACAGTCTTGCTGCCCACAAACTACAGTCCCGACACATTGCCTGTGCTGCCATTTGTAATATTTATTTATTTACTTATTTATCATTGGCAGTAATTTGTTTCAAGAGCTAATAGAGTCACTTCAAATCTAGTATTAATAAGTTGATGGGTTAATTTGATTTCAAATTAATTAATAATTATTTACACTGATAATTTATTATTTATTTATTAAATATTTATATATACCCAATATTTAGGTCTATTTGTTTACCTAAGGGATATTATCCTCTTATTACTTAAATTAAACTCTTAGCTCTAATTCCTGAGACTCCGCCGCTGCTTTTAAACTTTACCGCTGGAGGTTCCTGCGCTTTTTATCCAAATTTTAAAAGGGGTGCAGGAATAGAGGGGCCTGGGGGTGTACGTACACAAATCTTTGAAGGTGGCAGGACACGTTGATAAGGGATCCTTGGCTTTATTAATAGAGGCATAGTGTACAAAAGCAAGGAAGTTATGCTAAATCTTTATAAATCACTGGTTAGGCCCCAGCTGGAGTATTGTGTCCAATTCTGGGCATCGCACTTTAGGAAGGATGTCAAGGCCTTGGAGAAGGTGCAGAGGAGATTTACTAGAATGGTACCAGGGATGAGGGACTTCAGTTATGTGGAGAGACTGGAGAAGCTGGGGTTGTTCTCCTTAGAGCAGAGAAGGTTAAAGGAAGATTTAATCGAGGTGTTTAAAATTATGAAGGCTTTTGATAAAGTGGATAAGGAGAAACTATTTCAACTGGCAGGAGGGTCGGTAACCATAGGATACAGATTTAAGATAATTGGCAAAAGAACCAGAGGAGATATAAGGAGAATTTTTTTATGGAATGAGTTGTTATGATCAGGAAAGGGCGGCGGAAGCAGATTCAATAGTAACTTTCAAAAGGGAATTGGCTAAATACTTGTAAAGGAAAGATTTGCAGTTGATTGTTGCTGTGGTGAGGTGTAATATGAGAATGCTGGGGTATTCAGTGAGGTATTGTGTATTTGTGCCTGTTCCTGTGTCTCAGACTGAACCTTATGTACTTTAGTGCAGCCTGTTGTGGAGTCCTGACAGCACTGGGGGCTGGTACACCTGCCCCGACATTTTACAGAAGTACAATAGAGGGCAGTAAAGAAAGAACTTGCATTTATATCGTGCCTTTCACACCCTCAGGACATCCCAAAGTACTTCCCAGCCAATGAAGTATTTTTGAAATGTAGCTACTGTTGGTTTGTAGAGTGTTTCCAACGTTATCTGTTTCTGTTTCAGATTTCCAGCATCTGCAGTTGTTTGCTTTTTATTGATGCCAACTATCTAAGTGCAGGCTTTGTTGTTTCATGGGCAAGCACAGCAGCCAATTCTCCAACACCAAGGATCCAGAAATAGCAAATGTGACAAATATTCAGATAATCTGTGTTTGATGGTGTTGGTCGAGGGAGGAAATGTTGGCCAGGATTCTGTTTCATTCAAGCTCCAATAATGCAGCACTCTTTCACTCCTGCACTGAAGTATCAGATTGCACTATGTGCTCAAGACCTGCTTTCTGACTCAGAGACCAGAGTGTTTCCAAATCAGCCAAACTAACAGCTAATTTAAGGAATCAATGAGGCCACACCTGCCTTTTCAGGTGAATGTAAAATGGCCCATTGCACTTTTCAAAGAAGAGTCGTGATGTCTCCCAATGTCCTGGCCAATATTTATCTCTCAACACCATCAAAAATAGATTAACTGGTCATTTATCTCATTGCTGTTTGTGGGATCTTGCTGTGTGTAACTTGGCTGCTGCAATTTCCACAATACAACAATGATTACATTTCGAAGTACTCCATTGGCTGGGAAGCACTTTGGGACATCCTGAGGTCATGAAAGGTTCTCTATAAATGTCCGTCTTTATTCAAGCATGGCGATGTGGGAAAGATGGGCGTGGATTTGAGAGGTGACAACATGTTCAAGGGAGGTTGGAGATAGGGTGGTATTTTCAAGGATGGGGGGTTGAGGGTGGGTTTTTTGAGGAGGGGGTGATGACAGTGATTTTGAAAGGGAGGTGAGGGAATGATTTACAATGTCAGATAGCATGGGGGCCAGAAAGGGAAGTTGGGTGATCAGCAGTTAATGGGAATCGGGTCACGGGAGCAGGAAATGGGTCTCATGGACAAGATGAGATCATACAGCACATGAAGGAAGATGGAAAGAGGGACAAGATGTAGACAACAAGAATTTTAAAGGTGAGGTGAGAGGGGTGGAACAAGGTGAGATGCTCGAAGGAGCGGAAGGTGCCAGAGGAGTAGAGAGGGTGACCAAGGTGTGACTTTGTGATGAGGGTGAGAGCGCCACAGTTTGTGCAGGGCAGGTGTGGACAGTATAGTCGGATGGTGAGGCTTCGGTAAGGGGCAAGGTGTGCCCACATGTGAACCAAGTTTCAGTCAGCCAGGATTTATCAATGGAACCCTTTTGGTCATTCTGAGTTTTGGGGGCTGTTAGGTGATCAGATAATTGTCTCTTTCGAAACATCTCCTTCCAACAGGCATGGGATGGTCATCTCTCTATACCAACATCACCACCTGGCATGGCATGCCACTCACAGGGACAACCCTGTCTAACGTTCCCCTCCAAGTCACGCACCATCCCGACTTGGAAATATATCGCCGTTCCTTCATTGTCGCTGGGTCAAAATCCTGGAACTCTCTTCCTAACAGCACTGTGGGAGAACCTTCACCAGACGGACTGCAGCGGTTCAAGAAGGCGGCTCACCACCACCTTCTCGAGGGCAATTAGGGATGGGCAATAAATGCTGGCCTCGCCAGCGACGCCCACATCCTGTGAACGAATAAAAAAAGAATGTACCCCTCCCTATCGCCGGGACAACCCTGTCTAATGTCCCCTCCCTGTCACATGGAAAACCCTGTCTAATATCCCCTCCCTGTCGCAGGGACAATGAGGCGAACTGCTATTGAGTTTGAGATTAGTTAACCCAGTCCGGACCAGGCATCAAACCCAAGACCTTCGAATCTGTGTGGTTTAGTGACAAACTGAGTGACTTTGTACAGTGGGGGAGCTTGCATAGGTGTGAAATGTTTGTAACTGAGGAGAGCTCGGGAAACAGGAGGCTCCATTATGCTCGAGCTTTGATTAGGTCACACTGACGCTCGAAGCAATTGTTCCCAGTGTTTCACAGATTCAGTCACACATTTGAATTGAATTTTCTGGACTTGCTGCTGTATTTCCCTCAACATTTTCAAAACGCATTCACTTCAAACAAATTGCCACTGTCAATGCAACAATAGAATCGCCCTGAATAGCAGCATTCAAGTGAGATACACGGAATCCTTGACTCAGAGGATTCTTACTGTGTCAATAGAGAGAAGAAAACACACAGAGCATTGACGTTAGAGCCCAGCAGAGTGAGTGTGATTGGCACTCTGAGCCTGAATTACAGGGCTGAGCACAGGTATTTAATTTTCAGAAATAATGATGTTTTGCACAGTTATGCTCTTTGTAGTTAGAGAACCACAAGTTCTGCCATAAAGTTAGATCAAGGACATCTCCAGCACGTTACCCTGGAAACATGAAAATCAGCAGACTTCACATTGGGCCTCTGGTGATGCCAGCTTCAGACTTTCAGCCTGATGCTGAGAAAAGGACAGTGTTAAAGTTACCATGATGAGGCAGCATCAGAGGAAACCTGCTCACACAATGACCTGGACCGTGGACGTCCCTCACGCATTTATATAGCACCTTACCACGGCCGAGGACACCTCTACATGTTGCACAGCCAATTAATTACTTTTGAAGTGCAGCCCTGTTGTTTTGTTAGCAAACTTCAGAGCCAACATGCACACAGCAAGATCCCACACAGTTAAATGACTACAGAAACTGTTTTTCGGTGGTGTTGGTTGAGGGAGGAATGTTGGCCAAGACATTGGGAGAAATCCCTGCTCTCCTTCCAATAACACCAGGAGTTCTTTAACTTGCAAGCAGACAGGACCTCATTTTAACGTCTCGTCCAAAGACCCAGTAAACCTGTGTTATCGTGTATTTGGAATTGTCTGAGTGTTTGGAAAGAATATTTTGTTTGGGCAGGGCGAGCAGCTAGACCACGGTCGGGAATTTCCTCAGAGCTGCTCCTGCTTCCGCTCTGTAGCCATAACTTTGCCGTAAGTGCAGCGGGAACCCCATTCCCACATCTCTGGCGGTCGAGCGGGAGTAGCTCTGAGGAAACTCTGGGCCCATGTGTCATTTCACAATTATTCATTTAAAGAAAGAAAGAAAGACTTGCATTTATACAGCGTTTTTCACAACCTCAGGATGTCCCAAAGCACATTACAGCCAATTAATTATTTTGAAGTGCAGTCACTGTTGTAATGTAGGAAATGCGGCAGCCAATTTGCCCACAGCAAGATCCCACAAACAGCAATGTGATAACGACCAGATAATCTGTTTTAATGATGTTGGTCGAAGCATAAATATCGGCCAGGACACCGGGGAGATCTCCCCTACTCTTCTTCGAATAGTGCCATGGGATCCTTAACGTCCACCTGAGAGGGCAGACGGGATCTCAATTTAACGTCTTATCTGGAAGATGGCACCTCCGACAGTGCAGCACTCCCTCAGTACTGCACTGGGGTGTGCTCATGTCTTCGGAGTTTACCTGGTTCGTTTCCAAACAAACGGAATATGGTTTCACAAAGACTTTTCAGAAGATGAGGCCCCTGAAATGGAAAATCTCAGAGACTCCATGGGGGGAAAAGTTGGATAGTGCCTGTTTTTGGGCGGGAGTAGCATGATCCGTTATTATCCCACGCCCAATGGTCCCGGCGCAGGCAGGATCAGATTTTCGTCAGGCCTGAGGATTTACCTGCAATCTGCGTTGGAAATCAGCGTTGAACGAGGATTCCATGCAATTCACAATTTCCACTAGCAGGGGGAAGCTCCAATCTCTTAAAGGCAGGCTGCATGTCAGAAATCTCTCAAAGGGAGCTGGTACCGGTTAATTGCTGAAAATAACTGTTATAGTAGGTTTCCCACTGTATTTGCGCTTTTTGTAGGAAGAAGAGGCAAACCAATGGAGGAATGCAAGGAAGATCAGGCTCTACCAGAGGTGGCCTTTGCCCACCAGCTGGGATCCTCACATCCACACCTACAGACCAAGATGCACATGTCCCCAATTATCAGAAGATCAGTGCTTGCACAGGCTCTGATTCACAAGGGAGGCTTTGAATGTGTTGTGCCACATGTTGCAAAGTGACCTGCAGGAAGTGTCTAGTCATGGTGCTCCAGGCATCATAAATACGGGGCAGGCTTGATGGACCAACTGGTCTCTTCCTGCCTGTCATGTTTGTATGTTCATCCTTTACACATAGTGACGGAGGCTTTGTGTTCATTTCTATTCCGTTCCCTCTCCTTTTGTGATATGACTTGGTTGGAGTCAGACAAGGGGAAACAACCACGAACCACCTTGACAGTTCTGCCTAAATTCAGCAGGACCTCTCCTGAGCCACAATTACCCATTTCTCCTCAACACACCAAAGTTTTCTCCACCTTCAATAAAAAGAGAAGCCTCTCAGTCAGACTAGGCCCTTGTCCGATTCCCGGGCCATCGTTATTCACACCCCCACTTGTGTTTCCTGTTCCTCCTACTGCTTGGCACCATCTTACCAGCTCCCACCAGGGCAGAATTCCCAGACTTCTGCTTGGGGAGTTGTACCATTCCATCTGCGGCACATTCGCAGAGGACGGAACCTTTAAATAAATATGAAGATCACTGATGGGCAATTGACAGCTCTGGCAGCATAACTGGGTTTAAAATCTTGCTGCTCTTTTTCTGAAACTGTCAAGATAAAATTCCTGCTCCCATCAACTCTTTTTGAAAATTCTTCAGATTTTGTCCTGGGGCTTCCATTGTCCATCCTCCGTTGGCAGTGCCAGGACTTCCTCTGTGTTGTTTTGCAGTGCCCACGAGTGCACCCAGTATGATAACAAGCCCCAACAGGAAGATTGGGTACTGAAAGTGCCAATGCAGCAGAGAGTAAGGTCAGTACGCTCTGCACTAATTACTATTGGATAGTGCCTGGGGGTAAAGGTCAGCCCAATGTTTGTGTCCCAGGCAGCTGTCATCACACAACAACAACTTGCATTTATATAGTGCCTTTAATGTACTTTCATCTTAAATGTTTAAACTTTAATTATTGCTGCTGTGTGATGATTGGATATTTTATCTTACAGTGAGGTTTAAGTGGCTTGGATTATGTCAGTAATTTGGTAGTAAATGTACTGGTTTAACTGCTGTAAACAGCTTAAAGTGTTTTTCCATTTAACAGCCTGAAAATTGTCTCCTAAATTGCAAAGAGTCATAAGTTTATGACAACAAGACTCAGTTCCTTTTTTTACAGTTGTGTAGTCAATAAAAGTATTAATGCTTTGAAGAAATCCAGAGATTTATCTGATGTGTGATAATCTGTGTAACTCAATTATATTAATCTATTACTCTGTGAAATTACATTGGAATCCAAAATTTTGCAGCACTAACAGGGAAGCTATATGATGCAAATGTGCTGGACTCTTTAGAATAAGGTAGAAGTTGAGTTTGTGTAATAGGGGCCTCACGATGCCGGTCGATGGAGCAGCTGTACTGGCAGGAGACTGACGGTATAAATAAATGAGAAAGGGAAGAACAGTTCTTCCAAACTTCAGTCACAGAGATTGGCTGCTAACACATTGTGATCAAGCTTTGTGCCTCAGGGTCATTCATCAACAAAATCATTCCTAGAATAGACACTTTTACAATGAGCAAGCAGCCATGACATGACAGGTACTCCAAGTCTGATGGAGAAACTCAGCTCAGCAAGGAGGAGGAAACATGGAACTGGCATTAATATATTTCCCTGAGGGATGTGTGAGGTCTCCAGCAAAATAGTCCAGATGTTTTATTATCACAGCAAAGCAGGAGGGTAGCAGAAAGCAAAGAGAAACAGCTGGAGCTGGCAGCTTATCCACTGGGCTGATGATGCCTCTGGGGTTCAGATATCGAACCCCTCCATTATGCTGCAGCTGCTTTACTGTTATAATGAGAGCTTCTTAAAGCTGGACGCCATTTGTTTCCCCAGAGATAGTTCAATGGGCGCTATCAGTATCACTCTATGGGTATCACTCTACGGTTATCACTCTATCAGTATCACTCTATGGGTATCACTCTACGGTTATAACTCTATGAGTATCACTCTATGGGTATCACTCTACGGTTATCACTCTATGAGTATCACTCAATGGGTATCACTCTACGGTTATCACTCTATGAGTATCACTCAATGGGTATCACTCTATGGGTATCACTCTATGGGTATCAATATATGACTATCACTCTACGGGTATAACTCTATGAGTATCACTCTATGGGTATCACTCTACGGTTATAACTCTATGAGTATCACTCTATGGGTATCACTCTACGGATATCACTTTTTGGGTATCACTCTATGGGTATCAATCTATGAGTATCACTCTATGGGTATCACTCTATGAGTATCACTCTATGGGTATCACTCTATGAGTATCACTCTATGAGTATCACTCTATGGATATCACTTTTTGGGTATCACTCTATGGGTATCAATCTATGAGTATCACTCTATGGGTATCACTCTATGAGTATCACTCTATGAGTATCACTCTATGGGTATCACTCTATGAGCATCACACTATGAGTATCACTAAATGAGTATCATTCTATGAGTATCACTCCATGAGTATTAGTCAATGGGTATCAACCTATGAGTATCATTCAATGGGTATCTCTCTATGGGTATCACACTATGGGTATCACTCTATGAATATCATCCTATGAGTATCACGATGTGAAAATCAGCCTATGGGTATCACTCTATGGGTATCAATCTATGAGTATCACTCCAAGGGTATCACTCTATGGGCATCACTTCATGAGTATCACTCTATGGGTATCACTCAAGAGTATCACTCTATGAGTATCACTATATGGGTATCATTCTATGGGTATCACTCTATGGGTATCAATCTATGAGTATCACTCTATGGGTATCACTATAAGTGTATCAATCTGTGAGTATCACTCTATGAGCATCACTCTATGGGTATCACTCTATGAGTATCACTCTATGGGTATCACACTATGAGAATCAATCTGTGGATATCACTATATAAGTATCACTCCATGAGTATCTCTCTAAGGTATCACTCGATGAGTATCACTCGATGGGTGTCACTCTAAGGGTATCACTCTGTGAGTATCACTCGATGAGCATCACACTATGAGTATCACGAAAGAGTATCATTCTATGCGTATCATTCTATGCGAATCATTCTATGGGTATCACCCTATGGGTATCACTCTACAAAAAACACTCTATGAGTATCATTATATGAGTATCACTCTACAGGTATCATTCTATGGGTATCACTATATGAGCATCACTCTATGAGTATCACTCTATGGGTATACTCTATGGCTATCAATCTATGGGTATAACTCCAAGGGTATCACTCTATGGGTGTCACTCTATGAGTATCACTCTACGGGTATAACTCTATGGGTATCACAATATGAGTGTCAATCGATGAGTATCTTTCTATGAATATCACTATGTGAGAATCATCCTATGGTTATCACTCTATGAATATCACTCTATAGGTATCACTCGATGGATATCACTCTATGAGTGTCACGCTTTGGGTATCACACTATACGTATCACTCTATGGGTATCGCTCTATGAGTATCAGTCTATGGGTATCACTCTATGAGTATCACTCAATGGGTATCAATCTATGAGTATCACTCCATGGGTATCACTCTAGGAGTATCACTCTATGGGTATCACTCTATGGGCATCAGTCCATGAGTATCACTCTATGGGTATCACTCTATGAGTATCACTCAATGGGTATCAATCTATGAGTATCACTCCATGGGTATCACTCTAGGAGTATCACTCTATGGGTATCACTCTATGGGCATCACTCCAAGGGTATCACTCTATGGGCATCACTTCATGAGTATCACTCTATGGTATCACTCAAGAGTATCACTCTATGAGTATCACTATATGGGTATCATTCTATGAGTATCACTCTATGGGTATCACTCTATGGGTATCAATCTATGAGTATCACTCTATGGGTATCACTCTATGGGTATCAATCTATGAGCATCACACTATGAGTATCACTAAATGAGTATCATTCTATGAGTATCACTCCATGAGTATTAGTCAATGGGTATCAACCTATGAGTATCATTCGATGGGTATCTCTCTATGGGTATCACACTATGGGTATCACTCTATGAGCATCACTCTATGGGTATCAATCTATGAGTATCACTCTATGGGTATCACTCTATGGGTATCAATCTATGAGTATCACTCTATGGGTATCACTCTATGGGTATCAATCTATGAGTATCACTCTATGGGTATCACTATAAGGTATCATTCGATGAGGATCACTGGATGGGTATCACTCTATGGGTATCACTCTATGAGTATCACTCTATGGGAATCACTCTATGAGTATCACTATGTAGTATCACTCTATGAGTCGCACTGTATGAGTATTACTCTATGGGTATCACTCTATGAATATCACTCGATGAATATCAGTCCATGAGTTTCACTCTATGAATATCACTCTCTGGGTATCACTCTATCCATATCATACTATGAGAATCACTCTATGAGTATCATTCTATGGTTATCATTCTATGAGTATCACTCTATGGGTATCACTGTATGAGTATCACTCTATGGGTATCACTCTATGAGTATCACTCTATGGGTATTTTTGGCCAGGGTTGGCCAGGCTGCAAAAAATTACTGAGTTTATTCCGAATTGCTAACACTTAGGCAAAAGTAACTTTTGAACTGAAGTGACCTGCAGTTCAGTCACTGGTCTGAGCTGGCCGGAACCGGTTTGAATTAGTTACACTTCTAAGAGACAAAGGGGCTGTGATGAGACACCAGTCCTTATTTAGAAAAGGAGTAATGAGATGATGCTACCTAACCCCTTGGAACAGAGCAAATCAGGGGATGACACTGACCACTCGAGGAAATCTAAGCCAACAGGAGAAAGACAACACCACTCGAAGAGATAAGACTTGGGAATAAGACTGAAGAATTGCAGACTGGGTGCCAGTGTGTGCGAAACTCCGGAGACTAACCATCGCAAAAGTGGAAGACCCTATGTCAGGGACGTAGAGACGATGTCAAGAGAGAGAGAACGGAACGCCTGGCCAGCGTCAGCTCTCCTTTCCGGGTAATATAATATCCTTCGTATTCTGTGACCACTCAGGGAGTGTCAGAGAAACCTAGTGGGTGAGCGTTTAAATCCTAGTTTGGATATAAAACTTTGTAACCTGCTGTAAACTGCATGCCTATATCTAACCAGACGTATAAGCTATATGTACATGATCTAACAATGTTAATAAAGCGAATTGAGAATTAAGAGAGAATTGACTCTTCTCCTCTCTGTACTAAGTCAATAACCGTAACTGGTGACCTCCGGTCTACAGTATCAATCTATGGGTATCACTCCATGAGTATCACTCTGTGGGTATCCCCAAATGAGTATCATTCTATCAATATCACTCTATGGGTATCACTGCATGGGTATTACTCTATGGATATCACTCTAAGAGTATCATTCTATGGGTATCACTCTACGGATATCACTCTTTGAGTATCACTCTATGGGTTTCACTCTATGGGTATCACTCTATGAGTATCATTCTATGGGTATCACTATATGAGTATCACTCTATGGGTATCACTATATGAGTATCACTCTGTGAGTATCATTCTATGGATAGCATTCTATGGATATCACTCTATGAGTATCACTGTATGAGTATCACTCTATGAATAGCATCATATGAGTATCACTCTATGTGTATCACAATATGAGTATCACTCCATGGGTATCACTCTAAAAGTATCACTCTATGATAAGTCGCAAGTAAAATTTGCGCCGCACAAGTGCCAGGCAATGACTATCTCCAACAAGAGAGAGTCTAACCACCTCCGCTTGACATTCAACAGCATTACCATCACCAAATCCCCCACCATAAACATCCTGGGGGCCACCATTGACCAGAAACTTAACTGGACCAGCCATATAAATACTGTGGCTACAAGAGCAGTTCGGAGGCTGGGTATTCTGCGGCAAGTGACTCACCTCCTGACTCCCCAAAGTCTTTCCACCATCTACAAGACACAAGTCAGGAGTGTGATGGAATACTCTACACTTGCCTGGTTGAGTGCAACTCCAACAACACTCAAGAAGCTCGACACCATCCAGGACAAAGCAGCCCTCTTGATTGGCACCCCATCCACCACCCTAAACATTCACTCCCTTCACCACCGGCGCACTGTGGCTGCAGTGTGTACCATCCACAGGATGCACTGCAGCAACTCGCCAAGGCTTCTTCGACAGCACCTCACAAACCCACGGCCTCTTCCACCTAGAAGGACAAGAGCAGCAGGCACATGGGAACAACACCACCTGCACGTTCCCCTCCAAGTCACACACCATCCCGACTTAGAAATATATCCCCGTTTCTTCATTGTTGCTGGGTCAAAATCCTGGAAGTCCCTTCCTAACAGCACTGTGGGAGAACCTTCACCACACGGACTGCAACGGTTTAAGAAGGCGGCTCACCACCACCTTCTCAAGGGCAATTAGGGATGGGCAATAAATGCTGGCTTCGCCAGTGACGCCCACATCCCATGAATAAATTTTAAAAATATCATCCTATGGGTATCACTCTCTGGGTATCACTCGATGAATATCTCTCTGTGGTTACCACTGTATGAGTATTACTCTATGGGTATGACTCTATAATTATCACTCTATTGGTATCACTATATGATTATCATTCTATGAGTATCACTCTATGGGTATCACTGTATGAGTATCACTCTATGGGTAACACTCTAAGAGTATCACTATCTGGGTATCACTTATTGGATATCAGTCTGTGAGTATCACCCTGTGGGTATCACTCTGTGAGTATGACTTTGGGTATCACTCTATCCTGCAGCAATGCCCTGGGGCTGAGATGATTGGCCTCCAACAATCACTACCATCTTCCTTTGTGCTAGGTATGACTCCAGCCACTAGAGAGTTTTCCCCCTGATCTCAATGACTTCAATTTTACGAGGGCTCCTTGGTGCCACACTCGGTCAAATGCTGCCTTGATGTTAAGGGCAGTCACTCTCACCTCACCTCTGGAATTCAGCTCTTTTGTCCATGTTTGCACCAAGGCTGTAACAAGGTCTGGAGCAGAGTGGTTCTGGCGGATCCCAAACTGAGCATCGGTGAGCAGGTTATTGGTGAGTAGCACTGTCAACGAGACCTTCCATCACTTTGCTGATGATTGAGCGATAATTGGCTATCACTCTACGGGTATCTCTCTATGAGCATCACTGTATGGGTATCACTCTATGAGTAGCACTCTATGAGTATCAATCCATGTCGATCACCATATGAGTATCACTCCATGGCTAGCACTCTATCAGTTTCACTCTATGTGTATCAGTCTACGAGTATCACTCTATGGGTTTCGCTCAAGGAGTATCACCCTATGGGTATCACTCTATGAGTATAACGCTATGATATCATCCTATGGGTATCACTATATGGCTATCACTCTATGACTATCACTCTATGAGTATCACTCTATGAATATCACTCTATGAATATCAGTCTATGAGTATCACTCTATGGGTATCGCTCAATGAGTATCACTCTATGGGTATCACTCTATGAGTATCGCTCTATGGGTATCACTCTATGGGTATCACTCTATGAGTATCGCTCTATGGGTATCACTCCATGAGTATCACTCTATGAATATCACCCTATGAGTATCAGTCTACGAGTATCACTCTATGGGTATCACTCTATGGGTATCGCTCTATGGGTATCGCTCAATGAGTATCACTCTATGGGTATCACTATATGAGTATCACTATATTGGAATCACTATAAGAGTATCAGTCTATGGCGATCACTCTATGATTATCATTCTATGTGTATCACTCCATGAGTATCGCTCTATGGATATCACTCTATGAATATCACCCAATGGTTATCACTCTATGAGTATCAGTCTATGATTATCACTCTATGGGTATCACTCTATGAGTATCACTCTATGATTATCACTCTATGAGTATCACTCTATGAGTATCACTCTATGATTATCACTCTATGATTATCACTCTATGGGTATCACTCTATGAGTATCACTCTATGATTATCACTCTATGGGTATCACTCTATGAGTATCATTCTATGATTATCACTCTATGAGTATCACTCTATGATTATCACTCTATGAGTATCACTCTATGAGTATCACTCTATGAGTATCACTCTATGAGTATCACTCTATGAGTATCACTCTATGAGTATCACTATGCATTTACAAGATGAGGATACGGAGGAGGAAGATCAGACGTGGAAGCATCTACATCTTGGAGAATCAGGACAGACCTGCTCATACACTGCCTCCTGTGGTTACAGGGCTAGACAATTGCATGCAGGCATGTCTGAAGGAACCTGCACACGAAGACTATAATTTCCATTTTGCGGAAGAGGAGGTCTCGACTGCTGCCTGCCTGCCTCTTACCAGGGGATCTACTGAAGACCTGAATGCAGCTGTCACCTGCTATACCCCATCCATCAAGTTGCAGATGTTTTTCCTTGGCTACCTTGATTTTCTGTCCAGTGGACACTAATGGCACTGGGATTCTCCTCTCTCTGTGAAAGGATAAATTAAAATACTGTTGAGATGCTGGAAACACATGGAATAAAGACATTCTTTAAAGAAACTAAACACAGAAGCAATATCTGACACTTAACTCCAATTTCCAAGCCTGGAGAATGACGTATGAACGTTGCCCTTATGTTCGATGCTCCACACAAGTTTCCTTGGGCCCTTATTGGTTACGCTCAATTTGCGCATATTCCATGCCAGTTCCAGCGTAAACAAATGAGCTCCACAGGAAATTGGGGCGTAACTTCCTGTCGGAGTGATCGGCATACGCAACGGCATAAATAACAGTGTAATAGCGGCGTAAATTAGATCAAGGAAATTCCAGGCTTATGATGGCTAGAGCAGGCCAATGACTGAACTGTGCAGTGTCCCACAGTCAGATGTTGAAGCCACTCTGAGGGCAGGGACGGTCAGATTGCAGAGGTGACTTTTTTGTCGCTCATTCCTTCCAGCAGCAGCTGGAGACATCAGTGAAATCTGCCAATCGGTGCACAGCTCCATCGTGCAGGGGCACTGTATGGTACGGCCAAGGATGTCTCCGTGGAAACCAGTTGGCAACATGTATGAGCAGTGTACTTTACCATCTGCCGGGATTCCCTGAAGCGCAGGACCTTATCTTCAATGTTACCGGGCGTGGAGGTCTTTATTGCCACGTGTATGTAACCAGTTACAGGCACTTTAATACATGTTACCCGGGCAACTACCATCACTCCTTTAATTTATGATAATCGATGACGTGACCAGTAGTTCAAGGGCCAATCAAAGGGTGATTGATGATGAACAATCAATATCAACAGTAAACCAATAAAACACTAACAAAGAGGGAAAAGGGAACCAATGACATTGCTCCAAATGTGTTATTACATTTTTTTTTAGCTGCCATCTTCTGTTGTCAATAATATCGGAACAAAGGCATAAAAATTATATAATGCACAACAAAATCATTACACTTACCCATACTCTCACCTCTCTCATCTTCAGGACCCTCCAACAGATGTCAAGCCTCAGAAACATCCTGCCCCTAGGGGTCACCCCTGCCCCACCCGGCCACCCCAAAAATATTCAGAACCATCCACTGCAGAAGGCTTGGGCCCCACTTCCCCAACACCTATAGGCCTGAGCCCTACTTCCCCAACACCCATAGACTTGGGCCCCTTCTCTAACATCCATAGGACTGGGCCCCTTCCCTAACACCCATAGGCCCAGGCCCCTTCCCTAACACCCAAAGGCCTGGCCCCACTACCCCAACACCCATAGACCTGGGCCCCTACCCCAACACCCATAGGCCTGAGCCCCACTTCCCCAACACCCATAGGCCTGAGCTCCACTTCCCCAACACCCATAGGCCTGAGCCCCACTTCCCCAACACCCATAGGCCTGGGCCCCTTCCCTAACACCCATAGGCCTGAGCTCCACTTCCCCAACACCCATAGGCCTGAGCCCCACTTCCCTAACACCCATAGGCCTGAGCCCCACTTCCCCAACACCTATAGGCCTGAGCCCCACTTCCCCAACACCCATAGTCCTGGGCCCCTTCCCTCTCACCCAATGGCCTGGGCCCCACTTCCCCAGCACTTGTAGGCCTGGAGCCCCCCTCTGCATTCCGTGTTACTGTGGCAGCCCAAGTGTTTGGAACGAGTGGGGGTGATGTTCACTTTCTGCGTGGATGGTAACTGCCCATTACACCCTTACCCGCCGTTACTTTACATTGAACTGGAGATTGGGCGGGCCCAAGGTGTAACGGGCCCGCCTCGAAAGAGAAAACTGACTCCAGGCCCAGTTCATCAGAGAGTTGAATAAAGCAGTGACTGACAGGAGGAGCAAAGCCCGAGCAGCAAAACATCTCAAGGAACCGGGAGTCTCTGTGAGCTGAATAGCCCTCCTGCTCTGATTAAAATTGATATGATCGTTTTGTGGCTTCACCCAGGCCCTGTGCCACTCATTGCACTGAGTGTAAACTATCTATGAGCCTCAGTGTTGTCTGCTGAATGTGTATTTGCCTTTGGTCTGTCAGGTGTCTCTGCGTTATACTGACAATCTCTGGTCGTTTGTTCCAATGAATCTCGATAAATTGTTCTGTGAGATTCACAGGAACAAATGACCAGGGTTGTCATTGCAAGAGGATAATTGAATCTGTCTCTGCTCTCCTAACTGTTGCCAGTGTTCAGACCTGAGTATGTGGCATAAATGTGGAAATGTTAGCATGACGATGTTTGTGTATTTTGCAGAACTAATTTCCATGGAAACCCTTTATCAATTTAAGCTCTGGAGTGAAGCCCACGTGTCAGGGACTAAAACCGAGATAAGAGCAGCTATTATGCTGTGCTTTTAAACAGATAAACATTCTTGAACTCACGTCAAGGCTGAATTTTTAATAATATGTACAGATGTTAACCACTTACCTCTGCTCCTTGAAGTGTGCAGATGTTGCACAACCTCTGCTCCTTCAAGTGTGCAGATGTTGCCCCACCTCTGCACTTTGAGGTGTGCAGATGTTGGCACACCTCTGTCCTTGAAGTGTGCAAATGTTTCACCACCTCTGCTCCTTGAAGTGTGCAGATGTTGCCCCACTTTTGCTTCTTGATGTGCGCAGATGTTTTACCACCCGTGTCCTTGAAGTGTGCAGATGTTGCCCCACCTCTGTTTCTTGTTGTGAGCAGATGTTTTACCACCCCATCCTTGAAGTATGCAGTTGTTGCCCACCTCTGTCCTTGAAGTGTGCAGATGTTTAATCGCCTCTGTACTTGAGGTGTCTAGATGTTGCCCCTCCTCTGCTCTTTGAGATGTGCAGATATTGTCCCACCTCTGCCCTTGAAGTGTGCAGATATTGCCCCACCTCTGCTCCTTGATGTGTGCAGATGGTTTACTACCTCTGTGCTTGAAATGTGCAGATGTTGCCCTACCTCTGTCCTTGATGTGTGCAGATGTTGCCCCACCTCTGATCTTGAAATGTGCAGATGTTGCCCCACCTCTGCTCCTTGAAGTATGCAGGTGTTGCCTCACCTCTGTCCTTGAAGTGTGTAAAAGTTGCCCCACCACTGCTCCTTGAAGTGTGCAGATGTTTTACCGCCTCTACTTGAGGTGTCTAGATGTTGCCCTTCCTCTGCTCTTTGAGGCATGCAGATGTTGCCCCACCTCTGGCCTTGAAGTGTGCAGATGTTGCCCCACCTCTGTCCTTGAAGTGTGCAGATGTTGCCCCACCTCTGTCCTTGAAGTGTGCAGATATTGCCCCACCTCTGCTCCTTGATGTGTGCAGATGTTTTACTATCTCTGTGCTTGAAGTGTGCAGATGTTGCCCCACCTCTGTCCTTGAAGTGTGCAGATGTTGCCCCACCTTTGCTCCTTGATGTGTGCAGATGTTGCTCCACCTCTGTTTCTTGATGTGTGCAGATGTTTTACCACCCCTGTCCTTGCAGTGTGCAGATGTTGTCCACCCACTTCTGCTTTGTAATGAACTCTACTTCTTACACACATTCAGCTCCTGTATTTGGTGCTCAGATCTGAGCTGAGCTGAAGCAATAAATTGAGGAGAAAGCTGGAAAGTTGGTAAGAGTGATGCTCCTCAAGGAAATTTAGCTCCCTTGTCACTGTTGGAAATATATTATCATAGAATCGAATCAGAATAGTTACAGCACAGAAGGAGGCCTTTCGGCCCATCGAGCGCGTGCCGCCTCTTTGTAAGAGCAATCCAGTTAGTCCCATAGTCCCATTCCCCTGCTTTTTCCCTGTAGCCCTGCAAATTTTTTCCCTTCAAGAATTTATCCAATTCCTTTTTGAAAGTCATGATTGAATCTGTTTCCACCACCCTTTCAGGCAGCGCATTCCAGATCAGAACTACTCGCTGCGTAAAAAAGTTTTTCCTCATGTCGCCTTTGGTTCTTTTGCCAATCACCTTAAATATGTGTCCTCTGGTTCTTGACCCTTCTGCCAATGGGAACAGTTTCTCTTTATTTACTTTATCTAAATCCTTCATGATTTTGAACACTTCTATCAAATCTCCTCTTAACCTTCTCTGTTCAAAGGAGAACAACCCCAGCTTCTCCAGTCTATCCATGTAACTGAAGTTCCTCATCCATGGAACCATCCTAGTAAACCTTTTCTGCATCCTCTCTAAGGCGTTCACATCCTTCCTAAAGTGCAGTGCCCAGAATTGGATACAATACTCCAGTTGTGGTTGAACCAGTGTTTTGTGGGAATTTCCTCAGAGCTGCAGGCGTGGGTTTCGCTGCACATCTGGTGAAGTTACACAGCGGAGCAGGAGCAGAGCAGAGGAAATTCCTGGTGTGTCACTGCGTGTTGGGACCCTGGCAAGGCACTAAACCAATGTACAAGCAGTAATTGTAGCTTGTTTAGCTAATGAAAGTAAGACCAATCTTGTGGTCCTGGGCTCAGTACAGTCCAGGTTCTACAGTACAATGGGCTGGATCAAGATTGTCTATACTCCGAACCAGAGTCCACCCTCTACAGCTTGAGAGATGCAGCCAGACTGTCGATCCTCCATGAGATGATGACTGGGGTAGGACATCAATGCCAAGAACTTGTATTTATACAGTGGTTTAAGCATAGAAAAATGTCCCAAGGCATTTCACGTGGACTGATTAAAAAAATGAATGCGATAGGAATTATTATCACAGAAGGAGATATTGGGAGGAATGACCAAAAGCTGAGATGGGCGATATTATGGAGATGGGAGTAGGCGGTCTTGGTGATGGAGAGGATATGGGGGCAGAAGCTCAGACCAAGACCAAATAGGACGCCCAGGTTGTTATCGGTCTGGTTCAGCCTGAGACAGTGACCGGGGGGAGGGATGGAATCAATGGTGAGGCTGTAGAGTTTGTGACGGGGGCTGAAGACAATGGTGTCTGTCTTCCCAATCTTTAACTGGAGGAAACTGCAGCTCATAGACATTGCTCGTGTTTAAAGCAGAATGCGGCAGTGCCAAGAGGTGCTGTGCTTTACCTTAGCTTTCTGTCTCCACATTGAACAGTAGCAGTGGGGTAGGCATGTGAGTGCTGGCCAGGCCCCTCCTCTCTTTCACGAGTTTAATTGAAAAGTTGTGATAAAACAAAAGCAGTTCATTGAGATACATTGAGATACCAGCAAAGGCACGATGGGCTGAATGGCCTCCTTCTGGGCTGTATGATCCTATCAGAAAGCAGGTTACTTGGTGTGATTACTGGGGACAATTGTGCTGTTCACTTGTTCAGATGCTTTCACTGCAAATCATCACAAACAGTGCCTCCCGCGCCTGCTCATCACACTCAATTTTGTAAACAGGGGGCTAAATGGACTTCAGCAAAGCCTTTGACAAGGTACCGCATGGTAGGTTGTTACATAAGGTTAAATCTCACGGGATCCAAGGTGAGGTAGCCAATTGGATACAAAATTGGACTGATGACAGAAGACAGAGGGTGGTTGTAAAGGGTTGTTTTTCAGATTGGAGGCCTGTGACCAGCGGTGTGCCTCAGGGATCGGTGCTGGGTCCGCTGTTATTTGTTATTTATATTAATGATTTGGATGAGAATTTAGGAGGAATGGTTAGTAAGTTTGCAGATGACACCAAGATTGGTGGCATTGTGGACAGTGAAGAAGGTTATCTAGGATTGCAACGGGATCTTGATAAATTGGGCCAGTGGGCCGATGAATGGCAGATGGAGTTTAATTTAGATAAATGTGAGGTGATGCATTTTGGTAGATCGAATCGGGCCAGGACCTACTCCGTTAATGGTAGGGCGTTGGGGAGAGTTATAGAACAAAGAGATCTTGGAGTACAGGTTCATAGCTCCTTGAAAGTGGAGTCACAGGTGGATAGGGTGGTGAAGAAGGCATTCAGCATGCTTGGTTTCATTGGTCAGAACATTGAATACAGGAGTTGGGATGTCTTGTTGAAGTTGTACAAGACATTAGTTGGGCCACACTTGGAATACTGAGTACAGTTCTGGTCACCCTATTATAGAAAGGATATTATTAAACTAGAAAGCGTGCAGAAAAGATTTACGAGGATGCTACCGGGACTTGATGGTTTGACTTATAGGGAGAGGTTGGATAGGCTGAGACTTTTTTCCCTGGAGAGTAGGAGGTTTCAGGGCGATCTTATAGAAGTCTATAAAATAATGAGGGGCATAGATAAGAACGATAGTCAAAATCTTTTCCCAAAGGTAGGGGAGTCTATAACGAGGGGGCATAGATTTAAGGTGAGAGGGGAGAGATACAAAAGGGTCCAGAGGGGCAATTTTTTCACTCAAAGGGTGGTGAGTGTCTGGAACGAGCTGCCAGAGGCAGTAGTAGAGGCGGGTACAATTTTGTCTTTTAAAAAGCATTTGGACAGTTCCATGGGTAAGATGGGTATAGAGGGATATGGGCCAAGTGCAGGCAATTGGGACTAAATATAAACTGGGCGACATGGACATGTTGGGCCGAAGGGCCTGTTTCCATGTTGTAAACTTCTATGATTCTATGATTCTATGATTCTAAATTTTCAATGGCTTCTCCTGTAACTTTAGAGGGAGTCCTGCCTGTGCGTTAACGGGGTTTCTGCGGAACCCCCGCAGATGTTGAACAGTGGAACAAGCCCCAAGGAAATTCACCCCAGAATTTAGGATATAATTTACGAACAAAGAACTTTATAAGTACAGTCCCCACCACTTAAAACATCCAGCCGCTTATATTGGCTGAAAAGCCACAACAATTATCCATTTGTAATAACATTAATTTTAAAGTTGCTGATTATAGCGTCTTAAACATTCTGTTTATTTCGGGCAGAAACAATTGTGTTTATTCACTAGTTTGCACCTCATTAAGGCGCACTGAATGCAAGAACAAATATAAGTAAATAACACCTGGTTAATGTTCAATTAAAACTGATGCATGTTTTTAAAAATATATTTATATTTAACAAAAATAACACTTCATGCACAATAATCCCAGCAGCTGAAATTTAGTGCCCTGATTAGGTGTTTGAGTTGTTTAAATGGTTGTTCGGTGAAGGGTTGAGATTTTTGGGTTTTCCCTCCTCTCTGGATCTTGCTGAGATGCTCTACATGGTAATGGCTTGTGTCTGAATGGCGGGTCCAGCTCGCTGCTCCTCCAGGTTCCTGATGCCCGCGGCCAGGGTGAGGTTGGTTCTGCAGAGCCCTGGGCCCTTGGTCAGGTCCAGGGTCAGGCAGTAAAGTGCGTCGTTCAGGCGGCGGTTCAGGGAGCTGCGGAGGCTGTTGAGCGATGCCCACTGAATATAACGCTATCCCGTTATACCAGCCATCGCGTATAACAGGCAAATCGCCTTCGCACGAACACGCCCACTGTAAGCGGTGCTGACTGTAACAGGAAATGGCAGTTAGCCCCAATACACCTGAAACATAAGAACATAAGAAATAGAAGCAGGCGAAGGCCATATGGCCCCTCGAGCCTGCTTCGCCTTTCAATAAGATCATGGCTGATCTTCGACCTCAACTCCACTTTCCCGCCCAATCCCCATATCCCTTGATTTCCTTAGTGTCCAAAAATCTATCCATCTCAGCCTTGAATATACTCAATGACTCAGCATCCACAGCCCTCTGGGGTGGAGAATTCCAAAGATTCACAAACCACTGAGTGAAGAAATTCCTCCTCACCTCAGTCTTAAATGGCCGACCCCTTATCCTGCGACTATGACCCCTAGTTCTAGACTCTACAGCCAGGGGAAACAACCTCTCAGCATCTACCCTGTCAACCTCCCTCAGAATCTTATATGCTTCAATGCGATCACCTCTCATTCTTCTAAACTCCAGAGAGTATAACCCATTCTACTCAATCTCTCCTCATAGGACAACCCTCTCATCCCAGGAATCAATCTAGTGAACCTTCATTGCACCGCCTCTAACGCAAGTATATCCTTCCTTAGGTAAGGAGACCAAAGCTGCACACAATACTCCAGGTGAGGTCTCACCAAAGCCCTGTACAATTGTAGTAAGACTTCCTTAGTCTTGTACTCCATCTCCCTTGTAATAAAGGCTAACATTCCATTAGCCTTCCTAATTGCTTGCTGTACCTGCCCTTCTTTCACTGATCTACCCCAAACGCCCAGCTCCTCACCATTCCCCTCAGCCTCTCCTGTCTCCAGAAACTCATCTTCAACCCATTGCCATTTCTTACTTCGACCTCTTTCCCTGGTCATTATTCCATAACTCGATTATTAAAAATCAAGATCAGGCAAGATTTTGCCCCTTCTCCATGGACTGAGCATGCCCTAGGACACCTGTGTTTCAGAGTGATAGGAGTACAATCTCCTGGAACTCCTCACCTAAACTGACCCTGGCGCAGGCTCTGCCTCCTGGGCACTTTGATCATGGACATATTTCAGTGAGCATGATTCAGTCTAGAATTGATGCTATATGGTGTTAATGTACAAATATTTAATTTAATTCGTGTGTGACAATCACCCAGAATAATTATGGGGCTATTCAGTACTATCTGTAGTCATTTTATATCATTGTAAACACGGCCAGCCACTCCCTGCCCTTTAATACAAGTTATCTGACCATCCAGTCACTCTTGTCACAAGTGAATTGCCCAGTACGTTTGATGCAAAGGACTCACCCTCAGGAACGAGGTGAGTTCAGTGGGTTCAGGCACTGACCTTTCACCCTTGCCCCTGGGTTTGAACCCAGTCTGGGTGCATGGCGGTTGATCTTCACTTTGGCCGGTGGTGGTAAACTGACTGCTTGTTATACGTCTCGCCCGCTTTACCTTCTCATTGGCCAATCTGCTATTGCCAGTTTTCTGCCCTATGGGATCAAAGAGCAGAGAGAGAGAGAGAGAGGTTTGGAACTGTTTATTGTTAGCTGGTTTTTAGGAATTAGAGGTGGAAGCAGAATCCAAAATAGTTTTGAAAAGGGGAGTGAACAAATATTTTGAAAAGGAAAAATTGAAAAGGGCAGGGGAACAGCACGAAGTGAACAGCTCGTTCAGCGGACTAGCACAGTGCGCTGGGCCGAATGGCCTCCTTCTGTGATGTAAAGTTCCATCCTTCCTCTGCAATATGATTCTTTTCTTGTTTATTTGTGCAGCTTTGCACGATTTTAATCGCTGCACCATTGGCGGCCTAGGCCCTAAGCTCTGGAATTCCCTCCCTAAACCTCTCCGCCTCTCTACCTCTCTCTCTCCTCCTTTAAGACGCTCCTTAAAACCTACCTCTTTGACCAAGCTTTTGGTCACCTGTCTTAATGCGACTCGGTGTCAAATTTTGTCTGATAACGCTCCTGTGAAGTGCCTTGGGACGTTTTACTGTCTTAAAGGCGCTATATAGATATAAGTTGTTGTTGTTGTCCTGTGTCCCCTAATGTGGTTGACATCACTGTCAGCTGCAGAGGACTACACAGCCGGTTAAAGGGGCAAACCGGGAATGCCGGGAACCTGAAATAAAAATAGAAAATGCTGGAAACACACTGGGAGCTGGTCATCCGAGAGTCAGAGAGATTATAGCACAAGGGGAGGCCGCTCGGCCCATCCTGATGGAGCCAGTGCTATCTCTCTACTCTAATCCCCTTTCCCTTTTATATTCTTCGATTTTAATTTCAGCGTCTGAAGGAAGAAAGGCAGCTTAATTTTTCAAGTGGCGACCTGGTGATTGTTAATCTGTCTTTTCTCGGTGCAGACGCTGTTGGGCCTGCTGTGTATTTCTGTCTTCATGCTCCAACACGGGGGATGTGTCAGAGCCCTCGAGTCTGGGCATGTCAGGCGGCTGTCAGCGGGGACCTCGATGGACCTTTAGGTGAACCTCGTCAGTGAATCCGTGCTTTGTTCTCAGGGCTGGCATCACAGGCTGTGAGGCTGATGCTGCCCCTGTTGCTAGGATACCACAACGTTCCCCCAGTTATATAGGAACCTGTTGCTGAATTGCCCAATCTCATTATCTGTGCAGCCTCGGCCTTTCTATTACTGTCGACTGCGGTTTAATAATTAACTCCCAGACAGCACAGTGTAACCTTATTCACTCATGGCCAGGCTTTGGCTGTGATTGAGGACAGAAAATGGACCGACGACCACCCATTCACCGCAGCTTAAAGCTGGATTGTGACAGAATTATTTTTCCGTTCATCTGGAGCAGTGATAACAGTGGACAGCTCTCTGTGACCTATCAAATATCTCAGGAAAAAACATGAATTGCAAAAAGGTCAAACCTACACACAAAGCCCAGAAACTAGAGAGAGACACAGAGAGAGAGAGAGAGAGAGAGACAGAAACAGAGAGAGGGAGAGACAGACAGACAGAAACAGAGAGAGCGAGAGAGAGAGAGAGAGAAAGACAGAGAGACCAAATCAGAGAGACAGAGAGAGAGAGCCAGAGAGAGAGAGACAGAGGGAGACAGAGGCAGAAAGATAAAGAGGGAGAGAGAGTGAAAGCAAGAGAGAGAAAGAGAGAGGGGAAGAAGGAGAATTACCTAGAAATTTACAGCACAGAAACAGGCCATTCGGCCCAACGGTTCTATGCCAGTGTTTATGCTCCACACAAGCCTCTTCCCTCCCTACTTGATCTAACCCTATCAGCATATATCGAGCTTCCCCTTAAATGCATCTATACTATTCGCCTCAACCACTCCTTGTGATAGCGAGTTCCACATTCTCACCACTCTGAGTAAAGTTTCTCCTGAATACCCTATTGGATTTATTAGCGACTATTTTTTTATTTATGACCTCGAGTTTTGGATTCCCCACAAGTGGAAACACCTTTTTGACGTCTATCCTATTGAACCTCTTCATCATTTTAAAGACCTCTATCAGGTCACCCCTCAGTCTTCTCTTTTCTAGAGAAAAGAGCTCCAGCCTGTTCAATCTTCCCCGATAGTTGTATTGTCTCAGTTCTAGTATCAGCCTTGTAATTTTTTTTTCATCATCTCCAGTGTCTCTGTATCCATTTTATAATATGGAGACCAGAACTTGTACACAGTCCTCCAAGTGTGGTCACAATCACAGAAAGTTATGGCACAGAAAGAGGCCATTCGGCCCATTGTGTCCATGCCGGCCGATAAAGAGCTATCCAGCTTAATCCCACTTTCCAGCACTTGGTCTGCAGGCCTGTAGGTTAGAATCATTGAATCATAGAAAATTTACGGCACAGAATGAGGCCATTCGGCCCGTCGTGTCCGCACCGGCTGAGAAAGGAGCCACTCAGCCTAGTTCCACTTTCCCGCATTTAGTCCATGGCTCTGCAGGTCTCGGCTCTTCAGGTGCACATCCAGGTATTTTAAAAATGAGTTGAGGGTTTCTGCCTCTACCACCCTTTCAGGCAGTGAGTTCCAGACTCCCACCATCCTCTGGGTGAAAAATGTTTTCCTCATTTCTGCTCTAATCCTTCTACCAATCACTTTAAATCTATGCCCCCTGGTTATTGACCCCTCCGCTAAGGGAAATAGGTCCTTCCTATCCACTCTATCTAGGCCCCTCATAATTTTGTACGCCTCAATCAAATCACCCCTCAGCCTCCTCTGTTCCAAGGAAAACAACCCCAGCCTATCCAATCTGTCATCATAGCTAAAATTCTCCAGTCCTGGCAATATCCTCATGAATCTCCTCTGCACCCTCTCTAGTACAATTACATCTTTCCTGTAATGTGGTGACCAGAACTGTGCGTAGTACTCAAGTTGTGGCCTAACTAGTGTTTTATACATCCCTGCTTTTATATTCTATGCCTCAGCTAATAAAGGAAAGTATTCCATATGCCTTCTTAACCACCTTATCTACCTGTCCTGCTACCTTCAGGGATCTGTGGACATGCACTCCAAGGTCCCTCACTTCCTCCACACCTCTCAGTATCCTCCCATTTATTGTGTATTCCCCTGCCTTGTTTGCTCTCCCCAAATGCATTACCTCACACTTCTCCGGATTGAACTCCATTTGACACTTTTCTGCCCATCTGACCAGTCTATTGATATCTTCCTGCAGTCTACAGCTTTCCTCCTCACTATCAATCACATGGCCTATCTTTGTGTCATCTGCAAATTTCTTAATCATACCCCCTATGTTTAAGTCCAAATCGTTAATGTATACCACAAAAAGCAAGGGACCCAGTACTGAGCCCGGAGGCACCCCACTGGAAACAGCCTTCCAGTCGCAAAAACACCCGTCGACCATTACCCTTTGCTTCCTGCCACTGAGCCAATTTTGGATCCAATTTGCCACATTCCCTTGGATCCCATGGGCCTTTACTTTTTTGACCAATCTGCCCTGTGGGACCTTGTCAAAAGCCTTGCTAAAATCCATGTAGACTACATCAATTGCGTTACCCTCATCGATCTTCCTTGTCACCTCCTCAAAAAATTCAATGGAGTTAGTCAGACAGGACCCCACCTTAACAAATGCGTGCTGAATGTCCTTGATTAGTCCGGGCCTTTCTAAGTGACGGTTTATCCTGTCCCTCAGAATTGATTCCAATAATTTGCCCACCACCGAGGTTAGGCTGACTGGCCTGTAATTACTCGGTCTATCCTTCGCTCTCTTTTTAAACAACGGTACAACGTTAGCAGTCCTCCAATCCTCCAGCACTACGCCGTATCCAGTGAAGTTTGGAAAATGATGGCCAGAGCCTCCGCTATTTCCTCCCTGGCTTCTTTTAACAGCCTGAGATACATTTCATCCGGGCCTGGTGATTTATCCACTTTCAAAGATGCTAATCCCCTTAATACTTCCTCTCTCACTATGTTTATCCCATCCAATATTTCACACTCCTCCTCCTTAACTACAATCCCTGCATCATCCCTCTCCTTTATGAAGACAGATGCAAAGTATTCATTAAGAACCATACCCACATCTTCCGCCTCCACACATAGTTTACCTTTTTGATCTCTAATAGGCCCTACTCTTTCCTTAGTTATCCTCTTGCTCTTAATGTATTTATAAAATATCTTTGGGTTTTCTTTGATCTTACCTGCTAATATTTTTTCATGTCCTCTTTTTGCTTTCCTAATTTCCTTTTTAACTTCACCCCTGCACTTTGTATACTCCTCTAAACTTTCTGTGGTATTGAGTTCCCGGTGTCTATCATAGGCTTTCTTTTTCTGCCTTATCTTACCCTGAATGCTTCTTGACATCCAGGGGGCTCTAGATTTGGCAGCCCCTCCCTTTTTCTTTGTGGGAACATGTTTACTCTGAACCCCTTGAATCTCCCCTTTGAATGCCTCCCACTGCTCTGACACTGATTTACCTTCAAGTAGCTGTTTCCAGTTTACTTCTGCTAAATCACTTCTCAGTTTAGTAAAATTGGCCTTTCCCCAATGGAAAACTTTAACTCCTGCTCTGTCTTTGTCCTTTTCCATAACTATGCTAAAACTAACCGTATTATGATCACTACCACCAAAACGCTCTCCCACTGCTACTTCTTCCACCTGCCCCTCTTCATTTCCTAGAACTAAATCCAGAACTGCCCCCCCTCTCGTTGGGCTTGCTATATACTGGCTAAAAAAATTCTCCTGTATGCAATTTAAGAATTTTGCGTCCTCTATACCCTTCACACTGTTTGTATCCCAGTTAATATTCGGGTAGTTGAAATCCCTACTATTACTGCCCTATTGTTTTTGCAGAAATTTCAGAAATTTGCCTACATATTTGCTCCTCTGTCTCCCTCTGATTGTTTGGGGGTCTATAGTACACTCCCAGTAGTGTGACTGCCCCTTTCTTGTTCTTTAGCTCAACCCATAAGGCCTCATTTGATGCTCCTTCTAAAATACCATCCCTCCTCACAACTGTAATTGTTCCTTTAACCAAAATTGCCACCCCCCCTCCTTTTTTATCCCTCTCTATCGCGTCCGAAAACCCTGTAACCAGGGACGTTAAGCTGCCAGTCCTGCCCCTCTTTAAGCCGTGTTTCTGTAATAGTTAAGATATCATACTGCCACGTGTCTATCTGTGCCCTCAGCTCATCCGCCTTATTTCCTGTACTCCTTGCATTGAGGTAAATACATTTAAGGACTGCCAGACTCCTCTGTTGTTTATGTTCTAACCTTCGTTCCCTCTGCCTTCCAGACTCACTCACTAATTTTCTGTCTTCCATTTCCAGTTCTGATTTATCCCATCTGAATCCACACTCAGGTTCCCACCCCCCTGCCAAGCTAGTTTAAACCCTCTCCGACGGCATTAGCAAACCTCCCCGCAAGGATATTGGTCCTGGACCTGTTGAGGTGCAACCCGTCCGGCTTGTACCGGTCCCACCTCCCCCAGAACCGGTCCCAATGCCCCAGGAATCTAAAGCACCTCCCCCCACCCCTCTGCACCACCTTTGCAGTCATGCATTCATCTTCTCTATCCTCCTATTTCTATTCCCACGAGGCACCGGGGGTAATCCGGACATTACTACCTTTGAGGTCCTGCTTTTCAATCTTTTTCCTAACTCCTTAAACTCTGCCTGCAGGACCTCATCCCTCGTTCTACCTATGTCGTTGGTCCCGATATGGACCACGACGCCTGACTGTTCACCCTCCCCCCCCAGGTGCTCCCCCCCAGGATGTTCTCCAGCTGATCAGTGACATCCTTGACCCTGGCGCCAGGGAGGCAACATACCATCCTGGAATCACGCCTGCGGCCACAGAATTGCCTGACTGTTCCCCTAACTATAGAATCCCCTACCACTATTGCTCTCCTGACCTTTCTCCTCCCCCCCTGTACAGCTGAGCCATCCATGGTGCTGTGGTCTTGGCTCTGGCTGCACTCTCCAGGGGAATCCTCTCCCCCACCAGTACTCAGAACTGAATACTGGTTGGAGAGTGAGATACCCTCAGGGGACTCCTGAACTATCTGCCTGGTCCTCCTTGTCTGTCTGGCGGTCACCCAGTCCCTCTCTGCCTGCACTCCCATAATCTGTGGGGTGACCACCTCCTGAAACGTGCTATCCACAAAATTCTCAGCCTCGTGGATGTCCTGCAGTGTCGCCAGCTGCTTCTCAAAACCCAGAGCTCGAGCTCCTCCAGCTGATGACACTTCCTGCACATACGGTTGTCCAGGACACGGGAAGCGTCCTGGAGTTCCCGTATGGCACAGGATGCGCATTCCACGGGACTAAGCTGCCCTGCCATGCCTCTGGTGTTAGATTATTAACTAAACTAAAAATCAAGCCTTAAAACCAGTTATTTATAGTTTATTACTCTAGTTAATAAACTAGTTTAAGTTTTCTTTTTACGTTCCTGGCTTTTACTTTAATTTTACCCAATTGCCTAACTTAGAGGGGAGAAAAAGCAGTTACGGCTCTTCAGGTGCACATCCAAGTATTCTTTAAATGAGTTGAGTGTTTCTGCCTCTCCCACCCTCTCAGGCAGTGAGTTCCAGACCCCACCACCCTCTGGGGGAAAAATTTCTTCTCAGCTCCCCTCTAATCCTTCTACCAATCACTTTAAATCTATGCCCTCTGGTCATTGACCTCTCTGCTAAGGGAAATAGGTCCTTCCTATCCACTCTATCTGGGCCCCTCATAATTTTATACACCTCAATTAAATCACCCCTCAGCCTCCTTTGTTCCTAAGAAAATAACCCCAGCCTATCCAATCTTTCCTCATAGCTAAAATTCTCCAGTCCTGGCAACATCCTCGTAAATCTCCTCTGTACCATCTCTAGTGCAATCACATCTTTCCAGTAATGTGGTGACCAGAACTGTACGCAGTACTCAAGCTGTGGCCTAACTAGCGTTTTATACAGTTCCAGCATAACCTCCCTGCTCTTATATTCTATGCCTCGGCTAATAAAGGAAAGTATCCCGTCTGACTTCTTAACCACCTTATCTACCTGTCCTGCTACTTTCAGGGATGGTGGACATGTACTCCAAGGTCCCTCTCTTCGTCTATCCTCTCAGTATCCTCCCATTTATTGTGTATTCCCTTGCCTTGTTTGCCCTCCCCAAATGCATTACCTCACACTTCTCTGGATTAAATTACATTTGCCACTTTTCTGCCCACCTGACCAGTCCATTGATATCTTCCTGCAGTCTACAGCTTTCCTCCTCACTATCAACCACATGGCCAATTTTTGTATCATCTGCAAACTTCTTGATCATTCAAGTCCAAATCATTAATATATACCACAAAAAGCAAGGGGCTAAGTACTGAGCCCTGCGGAACCCCACTGGAAACAGCCTTTCAGTCACAAAAACACTCGTCAACCATTACTCTTTGTTTCCTGCCACTGAGCCAATTTTGGATCCAACTTGCCACTTTCCCTTGGATCCCATGGGCTTTTACTTTTTTGATTAGTCTGCCATGTTGGACCTTGTCAAAAGCCTTGCTAAAATCCATGTAAACTACATCTGAGCTGAGAGGAGCGGATCGGAGCGGAGGGAGCGTCCGATAAAAGGCGGGATTTCAGAGCGCTGAGAACAGCTGAGAGGAGCCGAGCCGAGCGGAGGGAGCGTCCGATAAAAGGCGGGATTTCAGAGGGAGCTGTGACCGAGTTCGAAGTGACGTCAGGAATCAGATCGGGACCCGACACAGGGGAGGCACCTGATTGGTGAGTCGGTTCAGGTGAGTATTTCTACTTATCCACAGTAACTAAAGTAAAAAAGAAAGGGAAGGTCTGCAGGTCTTATAGGAAGTAGCGTTTTTTTTAGTGAATCAAGGTCCCTAGTGTAGTTAACATTCTCTAAATTAAGAACAATTTAAAGGAGTAAACTCCTTAAAGGGAGTGGTAAGTAGTTTTTCTTTCCTTTTTTTTCTCTTGACATTGTAGTTGTTGTTAAGCTAACTTAAGGGTTAAGTCATGGCAGGAGATCCCACAGCCGTGTCATGTTCCTCTTGTGGGATGTGGGAATTCAGGGATCCTTCCTGTATCCCTGATTCCTTCACCTGCGGGAAGTGTGTCCAGCTGCAGCTACTGTTTGACCGCTTGACGGCTCTGGAGCTGCGGATGGATTCACTTTCGAGCATCCGCGATGCTGAGAAATGTCGTGGATAGCACGTTCAGTGAGTTGGTCACACCACAGATAAAAATTACTGAGGGAGATAGTGAATGGGTGACCAACAGACAGAGGAAGAGTAGGAAGGCAGTGCAGGGGTCCCCTGCGGTCATCTCCCTCCGAAACAGGTAGCAGTGGCCAGGTTCATGGCACCGTGGCTGGCTCTGCTGCACAGGAGGGCAGGAAAAAGAGTGGCAGAGCTATAGTGATAGGGGACTCGATTGTAAGGGGAATAGACAGGCGTTTCTGCGGACGCAACCGAGACTCCAGGATGGTATGTTGCCTCCCTGGTGCAAGGGTCAAGGATGTCTTGGAGCGGCTGCAGGACATTCTGGAGGGGGAGGGTGAACAGCCAGTTGTCGTGGTGCATATAGGCACCAACGATATAGGTAAAAAACAGGATGAGGTCCTACAAGCTGAATTTAGGGAGTTAGGAGTTAAACTAAAGAGTAGGACCTCAAAGGTAGTAATCTCAGGATTGCTACCAGTGCCACGGGCTAGTCAGAGTAGGAATGACAGGATAGCTAGGATGAAAACGTGGCATGAGAGATGGTGCAAGAGGGAGGGATTCAAATTCCTGGGCCATTGGAACCGGTTCTGGGGGAGGTGGGACCAGTACAAATTGGACGGTCTGCATCTGGGCAGGACTGGAACCAATGTCCTAGGGGGAGTGTTTGCTAGTGCTGTTGGGGAGGGTTTAAACTAATGTGGCAGGGGGATGGGAACCGATGCAGGAAGTCAGTGGGAAATAAAGTGGTGACAGAAACAAAAGGCAGCAAGGGAGAGTGTACAGAACATGACCGGACAGATGGTCTGAGAAAGCAGGGCAAAGACCAAGGGAAGTCTAGATTAAACTGCATTTATTTCAATGCAAGAAGTCTGATGGGCAAGGCAGATGAACTCAGGGCATGGATGGGTACATGGGACTGGGATGTTATAGCTATTACTGAAACATGGCTAAGGGAGGGGCAGGACTGGCAGCTCAATGTTCCAGGGTACAGATGCTATAGGAAAGATAGAGCAGGAGGTAAGAGAGGAGGGGGAGTTGCGTTCTTGATTAGGGAGAACATCACGGCAGTAGTGAGAGGGGATATATCCGAGGGTTCGCCCACTGAGTTTATATGGGTAGAACTGAAAAATAAGAAGGGAGAGATCACTTTGATAGGATTGTACTACAGACCCCCAAATAGTCAACGGGAAATTGAGGAGCAAATATGTAAGGAGATTACAGACAGCTGCAAGAAAAATAGGGTGGTAATAGTAGGGGACTTTAACTTTCCCAACATTGACTGGGACAGCCATAGCATTAGGGGCTTGGATGGAGAGAAATTTGTTGAGTGTATTCAGGAGGAATTTCTCATTCAGTATGTGGATGGCCTGACTAGAAAGGGGGCAAAACTTGACCTCCTCTTGGGAAATAAGGAAGGGCAGGTGACAGAAGTGTTAGTGAGGGATCACTTTGGGACCAGTGATCATAATTCCATTAGTTTTAAGATAGCTATGGAGAAGGATAGGTCTGGCCCAAAAGTTAAAATTCTAAATTGGGGAAAGGCCAATTTTGATGGTATTAGACAGGAACTTTCAGAAGTTGATTGGGAGAGTCTGTTGGCAGGCAAAGGGACGTCTGGTAAGTGGGAGGCTTTCAAAAGTGTGTTAACCAGGGTTCAGGGTAAGCACATTCCTTATAAAGTGAAGGGCAAGGCTGGTAGAAGTAGGGAACCTTGGATGACTCGGGAGATTGAGGCACTAGTCAAAAAGAAGAAGGAGGCATATGACATGCATAGGCAGCTGGGATCAAGTGGATCCCTTGAAGAGTATAGAGATTACCGGAGTAGAGTTAAGAGAGAAATCAGGAGGGCAAAAAGGGGACATGAGATTGCTTTGGCAGATAAGGCAAAGGAGAATCCAAAGAGCTTCTACAAATACATAAAGGGCAAAAGAGTAACTAGGGAGAGAGTAGGGCCTCTTAAGGATCAACAAGGTCATCTATGTGCGGAACCACAAGAGATGGGTGAGATCCTGAATGAATATTTCACATCGGTATTTACGGTTGAGAAAGGCATGGATGTTAGGGAACTTGGAGAAATAAATAGTGATGTCTTGAGGAGTGTACATATTACAGAGAGGGAGGTGCTGGAAGTCTTAACGCGCGTCAAGGTAGATAAATCTCCGGGACCTGATGAAATGTATCCCAGGACGTTATGGGAGGTTAGGGAGGAAATTGCGGGTCCCCTAGCAGAGATATTTGAATCATCCACCGCTACAGGTGAGGTGCCTGAAGATTGGAGGGTAGCAAATGTTGTGCCTTTGTTTAAGAAGGGCGGCAGGGAAAAGCCTGGGAACTACAGACCGGTGAGCCTGACATCTGTAGTGGGTAAGTTGTTAGAGGGTATTCTGAGGGACAGGATCTACAGGCATTTGGAGAGGCAGGGACTAATTAGGAACAGTCAGCATGGTTTTGTGAGAGGAAAATCATGTCTCACGAATTTGATTGAGTTTTTTGAAGGGGTAACCAAGAAGATAGATGAGGGCTGTGCAGTAGACGTGGTCTACATGGACTTCAGCAAAGCCTTTGACAAGGTATCGCATGGTAGGTTGTTGCATCAGGTTGAATCTCATGGGATCCAAGGTGAGGTAGCCAATTGGATACAAAATTGGCTTGACGACAGAAGACAGAGGGTGGTTGTAGAGGGTTGTTTTTCAAACTGGATGCCTGTGTCCAGCGGTGTGCCTCAGGGATCGGTGCTGGGTCCGCTGTTATTTGTTATTTATATTAATGATTTGGATGAGAATTTAGGAGGCATGGTTAGTAAGTTTGCAGATGACACCAAGATTGGTGGCATTGTGGACAGTGAAGAAGGTTATCTAGGATTGCAACGGGATCTTGATAAATTGGGCCAGTGGGCCGATGAATGGCAGATGGAGTTTAATTTAGATAAATGTGAGGTGATGCATTTTGGTCGATCGAATCGGGCCAGGACCTACTCCGTTAATGGTAGGGCGTTGGGGAGAGTTATAGAACAAAGAGATCTAGGAGTACAGGTTCATAGCTCCTTGAAAGTGGAGTCACAGGTGGATAGGGTGGTGAAGAAGGCATTCGGCATGCTTGGTTTCATTGGTCAGAACATTGAATGCAGGAGTTGGGATGTCTTGTTGAAGTTGTACAGGGCATTGGTGAGGCCACACTTGGAATACTGTGTACAGTTCTGGTCACCCTATTATAGAAAGGATATTATTAAACTAGAAAGAGTGCAGAAAAGATTTACTAAGATGCTACCGGGACTTGACGGTTTGACTTATAGGGAGAGGTTAGACAGACTGGGACTTTTTTCCCTGGAGAGTAGGAGGTTAAGGGGTGATCTTATAGAAGTCTATAAAATAATGAGGGGCATAGATAAGGTAGATAGTCAAAATCTTTTCCCAAAGGTAGGGGAGTCTATAACGAGGGGGCATAGATTTAAGGTGAGAGGGGAGAGAAATTGGGACTAGATTAGTGGTATAAACTGGGCAACATGGACATGTTGGGCCGAAGGGCCTGTTTCCATGTTGTAACTTCTATGATTCTATGATTCTATCAAACGGGTTACCCTCATCGACCCTCCTTGTTACCTCCTCAAAAAATTCAATCAAGTTTGTCAGACACAACCTTCCCTTAATAAATCCATGCTGACTGTCCTTGATTAACCCATGCCTTTCTAAATGATGATTTATGCTGTCTCTCAGAATTGATTCCAATAATTTGCCCACCACCGAGGTTAGACTGATTGGCCTGTAATTACTCGGTCTATCCCTTTCTCCCTTTTTAAACAACGGTACAACGTTAGCAGTCCTCCAATCCTCCGGCACCACACCTTTAGCCAGCGAGGATCTGAAAATGATGGTCAGAGCCTCCGCTATTTCCTCCTTTGCATCTCTTAACAGTCAGGGATACATTTCATCCGGGCCTGGCAATTTATCTACTTTCAGAGATACTAAACCCCTTAATACTTCGTCTCCCATCCAATATTTCATACTCCTCCTCCTTAACTATAATCTCTGCATCCTCCCTCTCTTTTGTGAAGGCAGACCCAAAGTATTCATTATGAACCATACCCACATCTTCTGGTTACCCTTTTGCTCTCTAATAGGCCCTACTCTTTCCTTATTTAGTCTCTTGCTCTTTATGTATTTATAAAAGATTTTTGGGTTTTCCTTAATTTTACTTGCCAGTATTTTTTCATGCCCTCTCTTTGCTTTCTAATTTCCTTTTTAATTTCACCCCTGCACTTTCTATACTCCTCGAGGCTTTCTGCAGTATTGAGCTCTCAGTATCTGACATAAGCTTCCCTTCTTTGCCTTATCTTACCCTGTATGTCCTTTGTCATCCAGGGAGCTCTAGATTTGGGAGTCCCACTCTTTTTCTTTGTGGGAACATGTTTACTCTGAACCCTCACTATCTCCCCCTTGAATGTCTCCCACTGCTCTGACACTGATTTACCTTCAAGTAGCTGTTTCCAGTCCACTTTTACTAAATCACTTCTCAGCTTAGTAAAATTGGCCTTTCCCCAATTGAGAACTTTTAACCCTGTTCTATCTTTGTCCTTTTCCATAACTATGCTAAATCTAACTGAATTATGATCACTACCACCATAAGAACATAAGAAATAGGAGCAGGAGTAGGCCAATCGGCCCCTCGAGCCTGCTCCGCCATTCAATAAGATCATGGCTGATCTGACCCTAACCTCAAATCTAAATTCATGTCCAATTTCCTGCCCGCTCCCCGTAACCCCTAATTCCCTTTACTTCAAGGAAACTGTCCATTTCTGTTTTAAATTTATTTAATGATGTAGCTTCCACAGCTTCCTGGGGCAACAAATTCCACAGACCTACCACCCTCTGAGTGAAGAAGTTTCTCCTCATCTCAGTTTTGAAAGAGCAGCCCCTTATTCTAAGATTATGCCCCCTAGTTCTAGTTTCACCCATCCTTGGGAACATCCTTACCGCATCCACCCGATCAAGCCCCTTCACAATCTTATATGTTTCAATAAGATCGCCTCTCATTCTTCTGAACTCCAATGAGTAGAGTCCCAATCTACTCAACCTCTCCTCATATGTCCACCCCCTCATCCCCGGGATTAACCGAGTGAACCTTCTTTGTACTGCCTCGAGAGCAAGTATGTCTTTTCTTAAGTATGGAGACCAAAACTGTATGCAGTATTCCAGGTGCGGTCTCACCAATACCTTATATAACTGCAGCAATACCTCCCTGTTTTTATATTCTATCACCCGAGCAATAAAAGCCAACATTCCAAAATGCTCTCCCACTGATACTCCTTCCAACTGCCCAGCTTCATTCCCTACAACTAACTCTGGAACTGCCCCTTCTCTTGTTGGGCTTACTGGCTAAAAAAGTTCTTCTGAATGCAATTTAAGAATTCTGTGCCCTCTATACTTTTACACTGTTTGTATCCCAGTTAATATTCAGGTAGTTGAAATCCCCTACTATTACTGCCCAACTGTTTTTTCACTTCTCAGAAATTTGCTTACATATTTGCTCCTCTATCTCCCTCTGACTGTTTGGGGGTCTATAGTACACTCCCAGTCGTGTGACTGCCCCTTTTTTGTTCTTTAGCTCAACCTATATGGCCTCATCTGATGATCCTTCGAACATATCATCCTTCCTCACAGTTATAATTGTTTCTTTAACCAATATTGCCACCCCCTCCTTTTATACCCCCCTCTCTATCTCGTCTGTAACCAGGTCTAACCCACGTTCTGTACAAGTTTAACATAACTTCTCTGCTTTTCAATTCTTTTCTTCTCGAAATGAACCCGAGAGAGAGGGATAGAGAAAAAGGGGGTGAGAGAGAGAAAGCTATAGAGAGAGAAAAAGAGAGAAAAGGACGGGGGAGGCAGAGAGAAAGAGAGAGGGAGCAAGAGAGAGAGACAGAGACAGAGACAGAGAGACAGGGAGAGAGAATGATAGTGAGAATGAGAGAGTTATACATTACACCACTTTGGGAACTGAACAGAGATGCAGAGAAAGGTAGGACAGTGTGAGAGAGAAAGAGAGTAAGAGATCACCAGGAGCTGTACAGTTTGGTCTTGGTAGCCAATGTCCATGCAGGATCAGTGTCTCCCCCAAACATTTCTGCTGATTTCAAATGAACGGAAAGCCACCTAGGGCAGCTCTGAACCTCTGCGCCTTAAGTCCCTACATTGCCGCCAGTTGCATGAATCTCTGGGCCAAGAGTCCTAACTCGTTAAACCTCCCTCCGTATCTGTGACTTTTGGGTTTTTGAGAAGATGCTTGTTGTTTAATGTAACAGTACGCCTTCCCATTTTCTACCTGGCAGATCTGGCTGGATTTCAGCGAAACCACCAGTAAAGCAAATGTGTAACCATACCCAGTCACCTGCCCTGCCTGAGTGTGAGAGAGGGAGAGATGCGCCTGTGTATCGACTATCAAACCTGCTGCATGGTGGCAACAATGCAAAGGTATTGTAGCTATAGGTGGTGCAGTCAGTATAATGTTATGTGACAGGGCTACGTGACACAAGAGAGAGAAAAGCACCGTTAGAACTGAACAGGTCCCTTCATCTAAGTCAATAAGATCATGGCTGATCTTTGACTTCAACTCCACTTTCGCGCCTGATCCCCATATCCCTTGATTCCCCTAGGGTCCAAAAGTCTATCAATCTCAGTCTTGAAAATATTCAACGACTCAACATCCACAGCCCTCTGGGGTAGAGAATTCCAAAAATTCACAACCCTCTGAGTGAAGAAATTCCTCCTCATCTCAGTCTTAAATTGGCCGACCCCTTATCCTGAGACTATGACCTAATGAGGGACATAGATAAGGTAGAGGTAGGGGAGTCTATAACGAGGGGGCATAGATTTAAGGTGAGAGGGGAGAGATACAAAAGGGTCCAGAGGGGCAATTTTTTCACTCAAAGGGTGGTGAGTGTCTGGAACGAGCTGCCAGAGGCAGTAGTAGAGGCGGGTACAATTTTGTCTTTTAAAAAGCATTTGGACAGTTCCATGGGTAAGATGGGTATAGAGGGATATGGGCCAAGTGCAGGCAATTGGGACTAGCTTAGTGGTATAAACTGGGCGACATGGACATGTTGGGCCGAAGGGCCTGTTTCCATGTTGTAAACTTCTATGATTCTATGATTCTAGTTCTAAACTCTCCAGCCAGGGGAAATGGCCTTTCTGCATCCACCCTGTCAAGCCCTCTAAGAATTTTATACGTTTCAATGCGATCACCTCTCATTCTTCTAAACTCTTCTAAACTCCAGAGAATATAGGCCCATTCTTCTCAATCTCTTCTTCTAGGATAACCCTCTCATCCCAGGAATCAATCTGGTGAACTTTTGTTGCGCCTCCTCTAAGGCAAGTATATCCTTCCCTTAGGTAACGAGACCAAAACTGGTACTCACAGCAGTACTCTGGGTGTGATCTCACCAAAGCCCTGTACAACTGTAGCAAGACTTCCTTACTCTTGAACTCCAACCCCCTTGCAATAAAGGCCAACATACCATTTGCCTTCCTAATTGCTTGCTGGTATGTTAACTTTCTGTGTTTCATGGACAAGGACACCCAAATCTATATTAATATGGATTGTAAATAGCTGAGGCCCAAGCACTGATCCTTGTGGTACCCCACTAGTTACAGCCTGCCAATGTGAAAATGACCCATTTATTCATACTCTCTGTTTTCTGTCCATTAACCAATCCTCTATCCATGCTAATATGTTACCCCCAACCCCATGAGCACTTATCTTGTGCAACAACCTTTTATGTGGCACCTTATCGAATGCCTTTTGAAAATCCAAATACACTATATCCACTGGTTCCCCTTTATCTACCCTGCTAGTTACATCCTCAAAGAAGTCTAATAAATTTGTCAAACACAATTTCCCTTTCATAAAACCATGTTGACTCTGCCTAATCATATTATGATTTTCTAAGTGCCCTGTTACCATGTCCTTAATGACGGATTCCAGCATTTTCCCGACGACTGATGTCAGGCTAACTGGCCTGTAGTTCCCTGTTTCCTCTCTCCCTCCTTTCTTGAATAGTGGGCTTACATTTGCTACCTTCCAATCCGCTGGGCCATTCTAGAATCTAGGGAATTTTGAAGATCATAACCAATGCATCCACTCTCTCTGCAGCCAAGTCTTTTAGAACCCTAGGATGTAGGCCATCAGGTCCAGAGGATTTATCAGCTTTTAGTCCAATTAGTTTCTCAAGTACTTTTTCTCTACTGATATTAATCACTTTAAGTTCCTCACTCTCATTAGCTCCTTGGTTCCCCTCTATTTCCAGTATGTTTTTTGTGTCTTACTGTGAAGACAGATACAAAATATTTGTTTTACGTCTCTGCCATTTCCTTATTCCCCATTCTAATTTACATAAGAACATAAGAAATAGGAGCAGGAGTAGGCCATTCGGCCCCTCGAGCCTGCTCCGCCATTTCATCAGATCATGGCTGATCTTCGACCTCAACTCCACTTTCCCGCCCTATCCCCATATCCCTTCATTCCCCTAGAGTCCAAAAATATATCCATCTCAGCTTTGAATATATTCAACAACTCAGCATCCACAGCCCTCTGGGGTAGAGAATTCCAAGGATTCACAACCCTCTGAGTGAAGAAATTCCTCCTCATCTTAGTCTTGAATGGCCGCCCCCTTATCCTGCGACTATGTCCCCCAGTTCTAGACTCTCCAGCCAGGGGAAACAATTCTCAGCATCTATGCTGTCAAGCCCTCTCATAATCTTATATGTCTCAATGAGATCACCTCTCATTCTTCTAAACTTCAGAGAGTAAGGCCCATTCTACTCAACCTCTCTTCACAGGGCAACCCTCTCATCCCAGGAATTAATCTTCTTTGCATCGCCTCCAAGGCAAGTATATCCTTCCTTAGATAAGGAGATCAAAACTGTACACAGTACTCCAGGTGAGGTATCTACTGTAGTAAGACTTCCTTACTCTTGTACTCCAACCCCCTTGCAATAAAGGCCAACATGCCATTTACTTTCCTAATTGCCTACTGTACCAGTATACTAACATTTTGTGATTCTTGTATGAGGACACCCAAGTCTCTCTGAACACCAACATTCAATAGTTTCTCACCATTTAAAAAATATTGGGGGAAAAGAATTGGATAAAGGGCGTTTTCGGGCGTAGGTAGCGTGATGCACTATTACCCCGTGCCCAATGACCCCTGCGCAGGCAGGACACGAGTTTCGGCCGGCCTGAGTATTCAATGCAATTCGTACTTTCCACCAGCAGGGGGAGCCCAATCTCTTAAAGGGAGGATGTTTCTTCAAAATCTCTTAAAGGTAGCTGGTACATGTTATTTGCTGAAAATAACAGTCTACTGTCTGCACAGAGACTGAATGGAAACCAGACATCGAACACTAAAACACAGATGCAGGTTCCATCCCTATGGTTACGCACCGATGAGTTTTGTTAAAACATTGAATAAAGGTTGTGCACTACTAAATCCCACATCCTCCAATCTGCACGCCAGACCTCACCAATCTGCCGATCTGAGTTGGTACCAGGCCTGTGAGAGTGCGTGCACCAAGGCTCTCTGCTGATGCACTAGAGACCTTGGTGCAAGAGGTGAACAGAAGGAGGGACATCCTATATCTGCAGTGGGGGAGGGGGGTGTGCAAGAGGCCCTCCAGACATATATCCAAAAGGCAGTGGGAGGCAGCGGGGGACGAAGTCAATGCCAGGCTCACAGCATCATGAACATGGATGCAGTGCAGGAAGAAGTTCAATGCTTTGACATGAGCGGTCAAGGTGAGTGAGGTCAACTGTCAAGTGGCGTCTCCTACCAACTGCACCACACACTACACCCCCCATCACCCACATACCAACAAACTCACTCACTCCATCAGTACTCAACTCTTCCAACCAGATGCTTCCTCTCACCCTTACACATTATCACTGTTTCAAACCACCCACCCACAACTCACAGGCCGCACACACTGGCAGCTATTCAACTATGACAGGCACATCACCCAGACACACGTCACACTTTCTTGCAGGAGAAGGTGGTGCATAACAAGAGGCGGCAAGTGGCAGTGGCATTTAGCCCCTCGAGCCTGTTCTGCCATTCCATGAGATCATGGTGGACCTGTGACCTAACTCCAAATACCCACCTTAGCCCCGTATCCCTTAATACCCTTGGTTCACAGAAATCTATCAATCTCAGATTTAGAATTCACAATTGAGCTAGCATCAACTGCCTTATGCAGAGTAGCATTCCAAACATCTCCCACCCTTTGGATGTAGAAGCATTTCCTAACTTCACTCCTGTACGGCCTGGCTATAAATGTTAGGCTTTGTCCCCACATTCTAGTATTCAAGTTTAGGAGACCTCCAAAAACAGTTATAAATGTATCAGCAGCCAGAAGCAATAATCCAGCCACTAACCTGTAAATCCTGTATGGTCTCTTTAAATAGCGCTGGTGGGGGGTCCTCTAGGCTCTCTAAGACACGTTCAGATGGTCGGAGTTAAGACTGTGTGTTGAGTTGAGCGTAAGTTCCAAAATGGTGTCTATCACTTCAAATCATTGTTACACACTGATCGTATCCATTTTTTTCCTACTTTACATGATTCCAGCGTTCCTTATCTGCGCCTGCACTAACTCCTATACCAAGATGGCATCCGGCGCACGTCAGGCTGGAAACGTGCGAGCACAGCCAAGAGGCCATCTTGGATGTCGGAGAGGCCGTGTAGCGCCAAAACAACGGGTGCTACACGGCCCAATTTAGCACTCATTCTGTTTTTCTATTCTTCCTACCAAAGTGAATAACCTCATATTTCCCCACATTATACTCCATCTGCCACCTTCTTGCCCACTCACTTAACCTGTCTATATCCCTTTGCAGACTCTTTGTGGCCTCTTCACAGCTTACTTTCCCACCTAGCTTTGAATTGTCAGCAAACTTGGATACATTACACTCGGTCCCTTCATCTAAGTCATTAATATAGATTGTAAATAGCTGAGGCCCAAGCACTGATCCTTGCGTCACCCCACTAGTTACAGCCTGCCAACCCGAAAATGACCCGTTTATCCCTACTCTCTGTTGTCTGTCCTTTAGCCAATCCTCTATCCATGCTAATATATTACCCCAACACCATGAGCCCATACCTTGTGTAACAACCTTTTATGTGGCATCTTATCGAATGCCTTTTGATAATCCAAATATACTACATCCACTGGTTTCCCTTTATCGACCCTGCTAGTTACATCCTCAAAAAACTCTAATAAATTTGTCAAACACGATTTCCCTTTCAAAAAACCATGTTGACTCTGCCTAATCATATTATGATTTTCTAAGTGCCCTGTTACCACTTCCTTAATAATGGATTCCAGCATTTTCCCAACGACTGATGTCAGGCTAACTGGCCTATAGTTCCCTTCTTGAATAGTGGGGTAACATTTGCTACCCTCCAGTCCACTGAGACCGTTTCAAAATCTAGAGAATTTTGGAAGATCATAACCGATGTATCCACTATCTCTGCAGCCACCTCTTTTAGAACCCTAGGATGTAGGTCATCAGGTCCAGGGGATTTGTTGGCTTTTAGACCCATTAGTTTGTCCAGTACTTTTTCTCTAGTGATATTAATAGCTTTAAGTTCCTCACTCTCATTTACCCCTTGGTTCCCCACTATTTCTGGTATGACTTTTTGTGTCTTCTACTGTGAAGACAGATACAAAATATTTGTTTAACACATCTGCCATTTCCTGATTCCCCATTATAATTTCTCCTGTCTCAGCCTCTAAGGGACCCACGTTTACTTTTGCTACTCTCTTCCTTTTTACAGACTTGTAGAAGCTCTTACAATCCATTTTTATATTTCTTTCTAGTTTATTTTCATATTCTATTTTCTCCCTTTTTATCAATTTTTTGGTCCTCCTTTGCTGGTTTCTAAAACTCTCCCAACCCCCAGGCTTATCACTCTTCTTGGCAACATTATAGGCCTTTTCGTTCCATCTAAGGCTCTCGTTAACTTCTTTAGTTAGCCACGGGTGGATCACTCTTCCCATGAAGTTTTTATTTCTCAATGGAATGTATACTTGTTGAGAATATTGAAATATTTCTTTAAATGTTTGCCATTGCTTTTCAACTGTCAAACCGTTTAATTTATTTTCCCAATCTACCTTTTGCAACTCACCCTCATACCTATGTAATTGGCTTTATTTAAGTTTAAGACTCCAGTTTCTGAATTAAGTATGTTACTTTCAAACTCAATGTGAAATTCTAACATGTTATGATCACTCTTCCCCAGAGGTTCTTTTACTGTGAGATTACTAATTAACCGTATCGCATTACATAATACAAGATATACACAGTGTGCTGATATACACAGTGTGCTGAGAGTTCGGTAAGTGGGGGAAGGAGGTGCTGTTTTGCCTTGCTTTTCCAAACTTTTCCTGCAGAGCGGTAGTGGACCTGAGAGCAGAAGACTGAGATTGTGGAATAAAAGCAGCAGCAGACCTGCACCAAGAGACAACTACTGTGCGACATCACAGGGACTTAACTCCTGGACCTAAGATAAATAAGAAGCAAAAAGTAATCCAAGTGGGACGTCACCAAGGAAGAGGCAAGTGATTGGCTGGTGAGTATTTTCCTGCTGAATTTGTCTAAGGTTAGAGTTTGTGGATTCTAGGGTCTCTGTTGTGTAGTGGGGGACTGCTGTTCAGCAAGGGCCCTTGAGTATACCTTTTAATTGAAGTGAAATTGGTGGGATTCATTTAATTTGAATTAATTAGTTAAAGGGTAAGTCATGTCAGGACAGCCCAGCCCCGTGTTATGCTCTTCCTGCTCGATGTGGGAAATCAGGGACCCTTCCGGTGTCCCTGACGACCATGTGTGCGGGAAATGTATCCAGCTGCAGCTACTGACAAACCGCATTGCGGCACTGGAGCTGCGGATGGATTCATTATGGAGCATTTGCGATGCTGAAAACGTCGTGGACAGCACGTTTAGTGAGATGGTCACACCGCAGGTAAAGGTTGTACAGCAGGAAGTAAGTGGGTGACCACCAGGCAGAGTAAGAGGAGCAGGCAGGCAGTGCAGGGGTCCCCTGTGGCCGTCCCCCTCTCAAACAAATATACCGCTTTGGATATTGTTGAGGGGGATGACTTATCAGGGGAAGGCAGCAGCAGCCAACTTCCTGGCACCAGGGGTAGCTCTGCTGCACAGGCTGGGAGGAAAAAGAGTGGAAGAGCTATAGTGGTAGGGGATTCTATCGTAAGGGGAACAGACAGGCGTTTCTGTGGCCGTAAACGTGACTCCAGGATGGTTTGTTGCCTCCCTGGTGCCAGGGTCATGGATGTCACTGAGCGGCTACAGGGCATTCTCAAGGGGGAGGGTGAGCAGGCAGAGGTCGTGGTCCACATTGGGACCAACGACATAGGTAGGAAGGGAGATGAGGTCCTGCATCAAGAATTTAGGGAGCTAGGTAGCAGATTAAAGAGCAGGACCTCAAAGGTTGTAATCTCTGGATTACTCCCAGTGCCACGGGCTAGTGAGTATAGAAATAGGAGGATAGAACAGATGAATGCGTGGCTAAAGAGTTGGTGCAGGAGGGAGGGTTTCAGTTTCCTGGATCACTGGGCCTGCTTCTGGGGAAGGTGGGACTTGTACAAGTCGGACGGGTTGCACCTGAACCAGAGCGGGACAAATATCCTTGCGGGGAGGTTTGCTAGCACTGTTGGGGGGGGTTTAAACTAACTTGGCAGGGGGATGGGATACAGAGCGGAGCTACAATAGGGGGTGATGTGCAGCCAAATATAGAGAAAAAAACAAGTCAGCTTGGAAGACAGGGCAAATATGTGAGGGCAAGGCTGGATGGCATCTATTTTAATGCAAGGAGTCTTGCGAATAAGGTGGATGAACTGAAGGTGTTGATAAACACATGGGAGTATGATATTGTTGCTGTCACAGAGACATGGTTGAGGGAGGGGCAAGACTGGCAGCTCAATATTCCGGGGTACAGAATCTTCAGGCGAGACAGAGGGGGAGGTATAAGAGGAGGGGGGGGTCGCAATATTAATTAAAGAATCAATTACTGCCATAAGGAGGGATGATATATTAGCAGGTTCCTCTAATGAGGCCATATGGGTGGAGCTTAAAAACAAAAAGGGGGCAAGCACTTTGATGGGAGTGTACTATAGGCCCCCAAACAGTCAGGGGGAGATCGAGGAACAGATATGTAGGCAAATCTCAGAAAATTGTGCAAATAATAGGGTAATATTAGTGGGGGATTTCAACTTCCCCAATATTAACTGGGATACTCAGAGTGTAAAAGGCTTAGAGGGTACAAAATTCTTAACGTGCATCCAGGAGAGCTTTTTGAGCCAGCATGTAGAAAGTCCTACAAGAGAGGGGGCGGTACTGGACCTAATTCTAGGGAATGTGGCCGGCCAAGTGGAAGAAGTGCTAGTAGGTGAGCACTTTGGTGACAGTGACCATAATTCGGTGAGATTTAAGGTGGTCATGGAAAAGGACAGGGAGGGGCCGGAAATAAAGGTTCTAAATTGGGGGAAGGCCGATTTTAATAGGATAAGGCAGGATCTGGCCAAAATGGACTGGGATCAGCTGCTTGTAGGAAAATCCGCATCGGAGCAATGGGAGTCTTTCAGAAGGGAGATTGAGACCATACAATGGCAACATGTTCCTGTAAAGGTCAAGGGTGGTTCCAAGAACTCCAGGGAACCTTGGATGTCAGGGGATATACGAGAATGGATTAGGAAAAAAAGGAGGGCTTTTGGCAGATACAAAAGGCTAAAGACGGAGGAAGCCCTAGAGGAGTACAAAAAGTGCAGGGGGATACTTAAAAAGGAAATTAGGAGATCAAGGAGGGGCCATGAAATAACACTGGCGAGCAAAATAAAGGAAAATCCTAAGATGTTTTATAAGTATATTAAGGGTAAGAGGATGACTAGGGAAAAAATAGGGCCCATTAGGGACAAAAATGGCAATCTGTGTGTAGGAGGGGTTCTAATTTTTTGCATCTGTTTTCACTATGGAGAAGGACGATGTAGACATAGAAATACGGCAGGGGGACTGTGATATACTCGAACATATTAACATCGAGCGGGAGGAGGTATTGGCGGTTTTAGCAGGCCTAAAAATGGATAAATCCCCAGGCCCGGACGAAATGTATCCCAGGCTACTGTGTGAGGCAAAGGAGGAGATTGCGGGGGCTCTAACACATATATTCAGAACCTCTCTGGCCACAGGGGATGTGCCAGAGGACTGGAGAATCGCTAATGTAGTACCATTATTCAAGAAGGGGAGTAGGGAAAAATCGGGGAACTACAGGCCAGTGAGCCTAACATCAGTGGTAGGAAAATTATTGGAAAAAATTCTGAAGGACAAAATTAGTCTCCACTTGGAGAAGCAAGGATTAATCAGGGATAGTCAACATGGCTTTGTCAAGGGAAGATCATGTCTGACTAATTTGATTGAATTTTTTGAGGGGGTGACTAGGCGTGTGGATGAGGGTAACGCAGTGCATGTGGTATACATGGATTTCAGTAAGGCCTTCGATAAAGTCCCCCACAGGAGACTGGTCAAGAAGGTACGAGCCCATGGAATCCAGGGTGCCTTGGCACTTTGGATACAAAACTGGCTTAGTGGCAGAAGGCAGAGGGTGATGGTCGAAGGTTGTTTTTGTGACTGGAAGCCTGTGGCCAGTGGGGTACCACAGGGATCGGTGCTGGGTCCCTTGCTGTTTGTGGTCTACATTAATGACTTGGATATGAATGTAAAAGGTATGATCAGTAAGTTCGCTGATGATACAAAAATTGGTAGGGTAGTAAATAGCGAGGAGGATAGCCTCAGTCTGCAGGACGATATAGATGGGTTGGTCAGATGGGCGGAACAGTGGCAAATGGAATTTAACCCGGAAAAGTGCGAGGTGATGCACTTTGGAGGGACTAACAAGGCAAGGGAATACACAATGAATGGGAGGACCCTAGGCAAGACAGAGGGTCAGAGGGATCTTGGTGTGCAAGTTCACAGATCCCTGAAGGCGGCGGAACAGGTAGATAAGGTGGTAAAGAAGGCATATGGGATACTTGCCTTTATTAGCCGAGGCATAGAATATAAGAGCAAGGAGGTTATGATGGAGCTGTATAAAACACTGGTTAGGCCACAGCTGGAGTACTGTGTGCAGTTCTGGTCGCCACACTACAGGAAGGATGTGATCGCTTTGGAGAGGGTGCAGAGGAGATTCACCAGGATGTTACCAGGGCTGGAGCGCTTCAGCTATGAAGAGAGACTGGGAAGATTGGGTTTGTTTTCCTTGGAGCAGAGGAGGCTGAGGGGGGACATGATTGAGGTGTACAAAATTATGAGGGGCACAGATAGGATGGATACTCAGGAGCTTTTTCCCTTCGTTGAGGGTTCTATAACAAGGGGACATAGATTCAAGGTAAAAGGCGGGAGGTTTAGAGGGGATTTGAGAAAGAACTTTTTCACCCAGAGGGTGGTTGGAGTCTGGAACTCACTGCCTGAAAGGGTTGTGGAGGCAGGAACCCTCACAACATTCAAGAAGCATTTGGATGAGCACTTGAAATGCCATAGCATACAAGGCTACGGACCAAATGCTGGAATATGGGATTAGAGTAGACAGGGCTTGATGGCCGACGTGGACACGATGGGCCGAAGGGCCTCTATCCGTGCTGTATCACTCTATGACTCTATGACTCTATCTAAAATAACTTGTTCCCCGGTTGGTTCCATGATGTATTGCTCTTGGAAACTTTCTCGAATATATTCCATGAACTCGTCCTCCAAACTACCTTTGCCAATTTGATTTGCCCAGTCTATATGCTGATTAAAGTCCCCCTGATGACTGCATTACCTTTGTTACAAGCTCCCATTATTTCATGATTAAAACTCTGTCCGATGGTATTACCACTATTAGGGGGCCTATAAACTACTCCCACCACTGTTTTCTGCCCTTGTTATTTCTTATCTCCTCCCACATTGATTCTACGTCCTGATTTACCGAGCCATGATCCTTTCTCACCACTGTCCTTAACTCATCCTTTATTATTAGGGCAACTTTCCCTAATTTTCCATTCTGCCTGTCTTTTCTAAATGTCATGTACCCTGGAATATTTAGTTCCCAACCTTGGTCATTTTGCAACCATGTCTCTGTCATGGCGATTAGATCAAACCCATTTATCTCTATTTGTGCAATTAATTCATCTATCCAGCGCAGATACTCACACCTCAGTGGGTCCTAGTCCTCAGTTAGTTGGGTTGGCACCTGGTGAGTTACCAGACACGTGTGAGCATGAGCAGACACTGGGGCAGCTGTGGAGAGTCCACATCAGTGGGAGCACTCTTCTCCAGGCTTTGCTCAGCTGGACACAGATGCTGAACCCTGGGGGCCATCCTTTAAAAGGAGAATGATCGAGGGGCAGCAGCACATTTGCGAGGTACTGGAACAGGTGCCACACGCACTCTCCACAATTGCGCAGAGGATGGAGGAGTCCAACTCCTGCATGAGTGGAATGGTGGCACAGGTACAGGAGGGAATCTCTGAGCTACTGTCACAGGAACGTGAGCAACTCTCTGAAATAGTGTCGCAGGGATGTGAGCAACTGTCTGAGATGGGTAAGTGTGGGAATGTCTGCGATGGCGGGAAGGCTAGCCTCCATGGAGCTTCAAGCTCACAAATGAGCCCATTCAGGCCCTGACAATGGCCATTCGGACTCAGGTTGAACAACATTCTGCCGCCTTAAACAGGCAGACAGATACACTAGCACTGGCCTTACATGGCATCACAAATGTCCTCCAAACTGGTGTCCAGCAGGATGGTAGGAGTGATATGGGCCTGGCCCAGGAGAGGGATGATGGTGAAAGGAGACATGGAAGTGGGGACGCCACTCAAAGTGCTCCCACATCTCACCCGTTGCCCCCCTCTCAACCAGTACCCGCAATGCTGCCTCCTCTCCAGGTGGCCGAGTCTGCCCCTGCACAGGTGCAGGTGGAGCAGTCTTTGGAGGGACCCTCACGGGGTCCAAAACCCAGAGGGTGTAGGCCCAAAGCATCTAAGCAGTCAAGGCATGAACAAGAGCAACCTGTCACTACCTCTGCTGCAGCCACAGGGGATGCAGCATGGAGAAGTAGCCACAAGAGAAAGGTGAAGGTTTTGTGAGCACGAAGGGGATGCACAAGGGTGTTGACGGTTGGTCATGTTTTTTATTTATATTTGCTTTTTGTTAAAATCACATCAAATATTATTATTGTCACCACTACTGTCACGTCTTGGCCATTCTTGACTGGCTTTTGTGATAGGGTCCTTTCATGAGGTTCACCATGAACGCCCACACTAGATGCTACTCATTGGGTCACTCCACAGTGAGTGTATGTGTAGTTACAGGACTGTTTTGTGCAGGGAGGGGTGGGCGGCCTGGTGTGGGCGCTGCTCTTTCCAGGTGGTGCGAGGACTTCACACTGTCTGATGTTAGGAGAACCGTTCACATATCAGTGACTCCCTGGCCTCACAAGCAGCCAGGCGAGCCACTGCTCTGCCCATGGGTTGCTCCTCCTCCTCCTCCTCTTCCTCCATGTGGGTGGCAGATGTGGATGGGGCCTCCTCAAGCGGCACCCCTCTCTGTTGTTGCCCTCCGTGCTCTTGTGCAGGTGCCTGTGGCGCAGCACTGTGTTGTGGAGCTCCAAGTGGCGGAGGTGGACACCGTGCCTGGCGAGGCTGGTGATGTTGCTCGTCCTCGGATGTAGTGGTGAATGCAGCTATGGCGTCCCCCCAATTCTGACGGTCTGAGTTTGAGGGGTCCAAAAAGTTGTCAAATATTTGTGAATAGAAGAATTTTGAGTGGAAAGTAAGAATTTTCAGTGAAAACACAAAGATCTTGCAGCCAAAAGTTTGTGTGAAAGAACAGAGTGCCCTGCTGCAATAACTCACCTTTCCTCCCCATCTGTCAAACAAGCATTTGAATGTTTAACTTGCCGCTGGCTGAAACACGTCTGGCAGAACATGTAATGTTTCTCACAGCACAGGAAACATGCTCGGAATGTTTCAAAATCAGACCCCTGCCTTAAATGTGGACAAAATTAAATACTTCAAGTACTTTAAGTGTCTAAATAAGTGTCTTAACTGTCATCCCGCTGGCTTTAATTGCCGGTGGGATTCTGCATTTAGGAGGCGTGCTCATACCCAGATGCGTCAGTGGAGACCCTGGAAGTCTGCGGGTTGGAGTCGGGTTCTGAAGGTTCTCGGGATTTCTGTGATTTTCGGAGCCACCCTGTCCCCAACGCACCCACAATTTAATTTTAAAATTGAACCCTCTGTCTCTTCCTGCCACACTCTGCTTATCTTTACCCAAGTCACTACTCTGTTCTATTGTCTTAATTTTTCTCATTAGATTTCTAAATTTCCCCTGACCTGACCCCTCCCCCCCTCCTTTTTAGTTTAAAGCCCTATCTACAGCCCTAGTTATTCGATTCACCAGGATACTGGTCCCAGCCCAGTTTAAGAGGAGCCCGTCCGAATGGAACAGCTCCCTCTTTCCCTAGTACTGGGGCCAGTGCCCCGTAAATCAAAATCCCTTCCTCCTACACCACTCGTTGAGCCACACATTTAACTCTCTGATCTGTTTGTCCCTATGCCAACTTGCACGTGGCTCAGGTAGTAATCCAGAGATTATTGCCTTTCTCCTGTCTCAGCCTCTAAGGGACCCATGTTTACTTTCGCTACTCTCCCTTTTTACATACTTGTAGAAGCTCTTACAATTTGTTTTTATATTTCTTGCTAATTTACTTGCATATTCTATTTTCTCCCTCTTTATCAATTTTTTGGTCGGTCTTTGTTGGTTTCTAAAACTCTCCCAATCCTTAGGCTTAATACTCTTCTGGGCAACATTATAAGCCTGTTCTTTTAATATAATACTATCTTTAACTTCTTTAGTTAGTCAAGGATGGATCACTTTTCCCCTGGAGTTTTTATTTCTCAATGGAATGTATATTCATTGAGAATTATTAAATATTTCTTTAAATGTTTGCCATTATTCATCTACTGGTGTACCTTTTAATCTAATTTTCCAATCTACCTTAGCCAACTCACCCCTCATACCGATGTAATTGGCTTTATTTAAGTTTAGGACTCTAGTTTCTGACTTAAGTATGTCACTCTCTAACTCAATGTGAATTTCTATCATATTATGATCACTCTTCCCCAGAGGATCCCTTACTATGAGATTACTAAATAACTCTGTCTCATTACACAAGACGAGATCTAAAATAACTTGTTCCCTGGTTGGTTCCATGATATATTGTTCTAGGAAACTGTCTCGAATGCATTCCATGAGCTTGTCCTCCAGAATGCCTTTGCTAATTTGATTTGCCCAGTCTATATGATGATTAAAGTCCCCCACGATATTGCATTACCTTTGTTACAAGCTCTTGTTATTTCTTGATTAATACTCTGTCCAACGGTATAACTACTTTTAGGGGGTCTATAAACTACTCCCATCAGTGTTTTCTGCCCTTGTCATTTCTTATCTCCACCCATACCGATTCTACTTCCTGATCTTCCGAGTCAAGATCCTTTCTCACTACAGTCTTTATGTCATCCTTTATTATCAGGGCTACAATCCCTCCTTTTCCATTTTGTCTGGCTTTTCGAAACGTCGAGTATCCTGGAATATTTAATTCCCAACCTTGGTCACCCTGCAACCACGTCTCTGAAATGGCTATTAGATCAAACCCATTTATCTCTGTGCCATTAATTCGTCTATCTTGTTACGAATGCCTTGTGCATTCAGATAAAGAGCCTTTAATTTTAACATTTTACCATTTTTCCCTCATTTGACCTTATTCACTGATGCACCATTACCGTTAAACTCTCTGTCCTTTCCTGTCACACTTTGCTTATCTTTACCCGAATCGCTACACTGCTCTGTTGCCTTGACTTTTTTTAAAATTTCTAAATTTCCCCTCACCTGAACCCCTCCCCCCTTTTTATTTTAAAGCCCTATCTACAGCCCTAGTTTTTCAATTCGCCAGGACACTGGTCCCAGCCCAGTTTAAGTGAAGCCCGTCCCAATGGAACAGCTCCCTCTTTCCCCAGTACTGCTGCCATGAATTGAAAACCCTGTTTCTAACACTACTCTTTGAGCCACATATTTAACTCTCTGATCTGTTTGACCCTATGCCAATATCCATGTAGCTCAGGTAGTAATCCAGAGATTATTACCTTTGAGATTTTGCTTTTTAATTTGGACCCTAGCTCCTCAAGCTCCCTCAGCAGAACCTCATTCCTAGTTCTACCTATGTCATTGGTTCCTACATGGACCATCATGCTCCAAGTTCTTCTCCAGCCACGAGGAGAGGTCCTTAACTCTGGCACTGGGCAGGCAACACAGCCTTCGGGACTCCCGGTCGTGGCTGTAGAGAACAGTATCTATCTCCCTGGCTATACTATTCCCTACCACTACCACCATTGTTGGACCATTGAAGACCGTCCCAACACCAACCTACATCTTCTTGCACTTTGTTTTGTGAGTTATGGTGGCCCATTGTTTAGCTAATACAGATCACATTAATCAGTCAACATTTCAAAATCTCTTTGTGTTTGCAGGAAACAGAGATGCATAACAGAAGGGAAAGGCCGGCAATTGGAGGGAGCATGTTAAATATCAAGTCCCGAAGCTGCCTGGAAGAGTAGTCTCCCAACGTCATGACCTGCCCCTCCGTGAAGTCTATTGGAGAGCCATGTAGGCCGGTACCTACTCTAACATTGTTCTTTTCCCTCAAGCAATTTGTCATTCATTCAGTAAACAATGCACCGGGTGCCACATCATATCATGTCATGTGTTGGATACTGAAATGTATGTTTCTATATTTCCTTCCTCCAATTCTGTTTCCATAAGCTCTTTTAATGAGCAACAGTTTTCAAGGGCTGAGGCTGAGGACAGAACCACCTCACATGAGACTACACCCCACACTATGCCTGCTACAAGCCTCAAGTTGCATTACCTTGGCTTGTATTCCTTTGGGTTTAGAAGATTGAGGGGTGATCTGATCGAGATGTTTAAAATGTTAACAGGATACGATAGGGTCGATACAGAGAAACTATTTCCTCTGGTGGGGGAATCAAGAACGAGGGAATATAATCTTAAAATTAGAGCCAGGCCAATCAGGAGTGAAATCAGGAAGCATTTATTCACACAAAGGGTGGTAGAAATAGGGAATTCTCTGCCCAAAAGACTGTGGATTACATAGAATTACATAGAGCCTACAGCACAGAAACAGGCCATTCGGCCCAACTGATCTATGCCAGTGTTTATGCTCCACATGAGCCTCTCACACATCTTCATTTAACCCTATCAACATATCCTCCAAGTCCTTTCTCCCTCATGTGTTTATCCAGCTTCCCCTTAAATGCATCTATGTTATTCGCCTCAACGGACTGGGGCTCTTTTCTCTAGAAAGGAGAAGGCTGAGGGGTGACCTGATCGAAGTCTTTAAGATTATGAAAGGGTTTGATAGGGTAGACGTGGAGAAGATGTTTCCATTTGTGGGGGAGACTAAATCGTTAATGTAAATTGTGAACAACAGTGGTCCCAGCACCCATTCCCTGTGGAACACCACTTCCCACCATTTGCTGGTCTGAGAAGCTACCCTTAACCCCTACTCTCTGTTGGAACAATTGCAGCTTGCAAGACCAAGATCAATAGATTTTTGTTGGGTAAGGGTATCAAGGGATATGGAGCAAAGGCGGATAAATGGACTGAGGTACAGATCAGCCATGTTTGTGGAGCAAGCTCGAGGGGCTGAATGACCTATTGCTGTTCCTATGTTTCTATCTCACAAACATCTATTCTGTGGGAAGACCTGCAAGAGTTAGAGTTAGAGGGACCACCAAATACAACACACAGCCTGAATGAAGAGGAGCAAGTGCATCTAACAAGCTCCACACCACACAACAGCGCAAGCCTCCTGCTTCCCAATGCTGCCCGGGATTTACGTCATAAGGCACCTGCCCCTGGTGTCTTGCTCTTCCTCTCCCCATCCCTGGCACCGTCTGCTTTACCCCATAATTACACCGCAATCCTTATATCTCCATTCCTTTCAAAAAAAGTTCTGTCTTAAAACTTTCTTTTAAATGTTCATTCTGGAACCATCCAGGAACTATTTAATACCCATCTCCATGGTGAGCCCAGTGCCCGCACATTCCTGGACATAGGAGTCTATGAAACCAGGAAACCATCAAAGACAGACTGACTCATTTCCTTGCCAATTGTCTCTGCTCCTCTCCTGCACAGTTCCAGTATTGTCAGGTGCCCCGATACTTTCCGCAGGCGTCCATTCTTCATCTATGAGCCCATGTGTCACCATGCTATTTGACTGTGGATGGCATCACTGCCGAATCCTGCTGCTGCCCCCATCTGAGATCCTCACGCACTTTCCAGCAGGGGGCTGACATTTTTTTCCCTCCCTTCCCTATCCCATAAGGTCAAGAGGTCACTTGTAGTGCAGCAATGGCTGCTGCGGAACAGACAGAGAATGGAACCTGGTGCCTTCTGGTCTATTTTGGGTCAGTATTGAAGTGGGGGAGGAGCTCCTTTACCCATAAGCTATTGGGAAAGATGTCCGTCTCTCATGGTGCTGAACTCATACAGTGCGATAGTAATAAGGAACATGTCAGCATGTTTTTAAGCAATTTGTTTCCCTGCTCATTTTTGGGCCAATTGTCTGTTTGGTAAGAATTTTTCACCTTACAATTTGGGATCCCCTGTGGCTTTCTGCCAGGTCCCCTCAGGCCCCCGGGTCTGAAGAGGGTTCCTGGTGCATGCCAACCTCAGCCCCTGTGTCAGGCCACCCCAACAGGAAACTGAGGTGGTTCAACTAGGATTCTCCCCTCTCACCACATTTACAGGTCAGCGATGGGCCTGCAACTATTGCAGATACAGGCCCAGCTCCATCCCCAAGGGGAGCCCTGGAAATCCTTGGGCAACAGCAGGGGGTCGATGACTTGGTGTAACAGATCACTGCCCCCTGCTTCCTAACCCTTGAGCCTGGGGATGGACGTTCCCCGAGGTCAAAGATCGAGGGAATCGACTCCCTAATATTTTGTCCACCTTTTTATTTTCAACGGGTTAGTTCCTTGGTTGAAAAAGCGGGCAGAGAATTTTCACTTGAATGTGTTAACCGTTCGCTGCTAATAGCACACATGCATTTTTAACCCTTAGGCTGCTGAAAGTAAAGTTTTGCTGAGAGGGTTACACCCGCAGTGTGCAGCCAAGTGGGGGAGTGACAAGAGGCTGTGATGCTTGTTTGGACTGACAGCTTCCTGTGAATAGGACCCTGGACAAGATGTCCTAATGACAGCTGTACAAGCCAGCCCTTCATTTCTCCTGATTTTATTATGACTCCCCATGCTATCAGCTAAGTCAACTAATGGGAACTGATTTCCTGTCCCTGAGTTCATATCAGGAAGATTCTCACAGGCAGCAGCCGCCGCCTCAGAGAGCTGTTGACACTGATAAAATCTGTCAGAGACAGAGATGGCAGGACCCTGCAGTCATTAATGGCGAGCTAGGACATCGAGTGTTGCTTCTGATTAAAGTTGTAATGGGCCTATCCTGACTTTGGGCAGCTCTGCAGGTGAAGAGTGACCAGGGAAAGATAAACAGATGCCTCTCTGTGTAATCTCACACTGCTCTCAGTCCAGAAGTCCCTTCACAATTAATTCTCTTCACAATGGCCTCAGCTCACAGCACAGACTTGGTTCCAAATGACAAGAATTTACCTTTCCTGATTGTGGTATTATTCTAGTATTTATGAGTATGGCCCAGTAATTTGAATTACAAAATAGTATTTATAATCAGGATTTAGCACTTATAATTGTGGACCAATACTTTATAGGACCCCCATTTGAAACAGGAGGATAAGCTGTGTGATGATTTGCAGGCCCAAGTGAAAATTGCACCAGGCAGGCCTTGGATGACCAAGGGATGGCTGAGATGCCCCCACCAACCCCCACCAACCCCCATCATGCCCACCGCCCCCACCAACCTCACCTCCCCACCCCAATTTTCACCTGCTGGCTGCCCAGTTTTCAGGCGACAATAAGGGCAGCTGGCAGATGAAAATCGCCCCGCTCTTTGAGCCCCTGGGGTTCTCTGTTCATCAACATTCTTCAGTGTAACCTTCCATTCCTCTTACCCCCTAAACTGTATGACCTCACACTGAGCCACATTAAATTGCATCCTCCACTTGTCCGCCCATTCTGCTAACCTGCCTGTCTTCCTAAAGTCTTTTACAATCCTCCTCACTGTTTGCTCAACCTCCAACTTTTGCATCGCCAGCTAATTTCGAGATTAAGTTCCCCATTCCACAAGTCCAAATCACCCATATATACCGAGAGCAAAAGTAGAGCCAGCACTGACCCCTGGGGTGCATCACTCCCAACCCTCCTCCACTCGGAGAACACCTTCATGTTTTATTTCCTGTCCGTTCACCAACTTTCTCTCCGTGCTCTTACATTTCTTCTTAAATTATCTGCCTGAATTTTTCTAACAAGCCTCTTGTGAGACACCTTATTGAATGCCTTCATTCACACTTCATCTACTGCATTCCCCGTCGCTATCCAATCAGTCACTGTTCAAAAAGTTCTATTAAATTTGTCAAACACGACTTGCCTTTAACAAATCCGTGCACAGCAAACCTGAAAAATAAAAACTTACCTTTCCCGATCGCGAGGTAATTGATGCTCATTAATTTTGTTTCCGGGTTTCGCGCCCAGCAGCCAGCCTGATTGACAGATTGCAAGAGAGATTAGGGGAGGGACAAAGATCGGGGCGTGGGCAAAGATCGGGTGGGGGGGACATCGGACATCGGAGAGGCAGACATCGGTGGGGGGGGAGACATTGGAGAGGGAAACATCGGGGGAGAGACATCGGAGAGGGAGACATTGAGGGAGAGATATCGGAGAGGGAGACATTGGGAGGAGAGACATCGGTGGGGGGAGACATCGGAGCGACATTGGACATCGGAGAGGGAGACATTGAGGGAGAGACATCGGAGAGGGAGACATTGGGAGGAGAGACATCGGTGGGGGGAGACATCGGAGCGACATTGGACATCGGAGAGGGAGACATTGGAGGAGGGGGATATTGGAGAGGGAGACATTGGGAGGAGAAACATCGGTGGGGGAGACATCAGTGGGGAGAGACATCGGAGAGACATTGGACATCGGTGAGGGAGACATTGGGGGAGGGAGATATTGGAGAGGGAGACATCGGGGGAGAGACATCAGAGAGACATTGGAGAGGGAGACATTGGGGGAGAGATATAGGTGGGGGGAGACATTGGAGAGGGAGACATTGGGAGGGAGAGACATCGGACATCGGAGCAGGGGGTGCAGCTGACATCGTTTCAAAGATAGCTTTATTTATTTTTTTACATTGAAATGTTATTTTATTTTGTTTATTTACTTTATTTTTGACTGATCCGGCCCTGGTTTCACCAGGCGTGAATCGGAAGCCGTGGGAAGGCCACCCAGGTAAGTTGAAAATCGTTTTAACCACTTAATATGTAAGAAATAAAGTAACTTAAGTACATCAATGAGATACATTTGCTTCTTTAAATATCATCCCACTGGCTTTAATTGCCGGTGGGAATTCCGGGTTCAGGAACAGTGCGCGCACCCAGATGCGTCTTTGTGAGACGCGGAAGTCGGCGTGTTGGATCCGGGTTCGTTTCCTGCTCCTCATTTCCCCGATTTTCATAGCCCCCCCACCCCCCGCCCCCAATGGACCCGCACTTCCATTTTAAAATTGAGCCCTAAGAGTTTGCCCATAACAAATGTTAGACTAACTGGGCTATAGTTACCCGGTTTATCCTTCTCTCCTTTCTTGAATAGAATTATTAATTGGCTACTTTCCAATCCCACGGTACAATTTCCAAAGTTAAGGAAGGTTTAAAAAGATCATGGCCAGATCTTCTGTTGTCTCCGCTCTGACTTCCTTCAACAGCCCAGGGTACGGCCATCAGGGTCCAGTGACTCATGCACTTTGAGATTTGCAAACTGTTTTCAGAACTAATTCCTTTTCTACAGTTATCACCAACATTTGATCCATATCCTTGTTCAGTAAATCACATTCTCACTTTCATCATTATTTGTAAAAATGAGCGGAAAATATTTAATTAATATCTCTGACATTCCTTCATCTTCCAGAGTTACACTTTGTCCTTCATCCCCGAGTGTTGCTATCCTCTCTAACTATTCTTTTACTTTTTATTACATAGAATTTATAGCACAGAAACAGGCCATTCGGCCCAACTTGCCTAAGCCGGCATTTCTGCTCCACACGAGCCTCCTCCCACCCCTCTTCATCTCACTCCATCAACATATCCTTCTATTCCCTTCTCCCTCATGAGTTTATTGAGCTTCCCCTTAAATGTATCTATGCTAATCGCCTCAACCACTCCTTGTGGGAGCGAGTTCCACATTCTCGCCACTCTTTAGGTAAAGAAGTTCCTCCTGAATTCCCTATTGGATTTATTGGTGACTGTCTTATATTTATGGCCGCTAGTTTTGGTCTCCCCCCATACATGGAAACATTTTCTCTACGTTTACCCTATCGAACCCGTTCATAATCTTAAAGAGCTCAATCAGGTCACCCCTTCTCTTTTCTAAAGAATATAAAAGCCCTGACTGTTTCCCTTTGTATTGTCTGCTAGCCTTTTCCATATTCCCTTTTAGACCTCCTGATCTCTCTTTTCACCTTCCCACTACATTTTCTGTATTCATCATGATTATCTTTAGTATTGTTAGCCCTAACTTCATCGTATGCCTTCCCTTTTATGTCTCAGTTTAGTATCACCTGCAATTACTTATTTTTCCACTCCCACACCGTCATTTATTGTCTGGAGTCCCCCAAGGACCTATCCTTGGCCCCCCTCCTATTTCTCATCTACATGCTGCCCCTTGGCAACATCATCCGAAAACACATCAGGTTCCACATGTACGCTGACAACACCCAGCTCTACCTCACCACCACCTCCCTCGACCCCTCCACTGTCTCTCATTTGTCAAACTAAAAATTTCCTCCAACGAAATATTGGGAAGACTGAAGCCATTGTCTTTGGTCCCCACCTCAAACTCCGTTCCCGAGCCACCGACTCCATCCCTCTCCCCGGCCACTGTCTGAGGCTGAACCAGACTGTTCGCAACCTTGGCGTCCTATTTGACCCTGAGATTAGCTTCCGACCACATATCTGCTCCATCACCAAGACCGCCTACTTCCAGCTCTGTAACATCGCCCGTCTCCATCCCGCCTCAGCTCATCTGCTGCTGAAACCCTCATCCATGCCTTTGTTACCTCTAGACTGGACTACTCCAATGCTCTCCTGGCCGGCCTTCCATCTTCCACCCTCCATGAACTTGAGCTCATCCAAAACTCTGCTGCCCGTATCCTAACTCACACCAAGTCCCGTTCACCCATCACCCCTGTACTCGCTGACCTATATTGGCTCCTGATCCAGGAACGCCTCAATTTTGAAATTCTCATCCTTGTTGTCAAATCCCTCCATGGCCTCGCCCCCTCCCTATCTCTGTAATCTCCTCCAGCCCTACAGCTTTCCGAGATCTCTGCGCTCCTCCAATTCTGGCCTCTTGCATCCCCGATTTTAATCAATCCACCATTGGTGGCTGTGCCTTTAGCTGCCTAGGTCCTAAGCTCTGGAATTCCCTCCCTAAATCTCTCCACCTCTCTCTCCTTTAAGACGCTCCTTAAAATCTACCTCTTTGACCGAGCTTTTAGTAACCTGTCCTAACAACTCCTTATGTGGCTCGGTGTCAAATTTTGTTGATAACGCTCCTGTAAAACACCTTAGGATGTTTTACTATGTTAAAGGTGCTATTTAAATGCAAGTTGTTGTTGTTGTTGTTGTTGTTGTTGTTGTTGTTGTTGTTGTTGTGCCACAGAATCTATTTTTTGACCCAGCCCTTTTTCACTTTGTAGGAATATATTTATTTTGTACTTCATTCACCTCATATTTGAATATTCCCCACTGCTGATCTGTCGACCTGTTTGTTAATTTTTCTGCCCAGTTAAACTTAGTCTTTGTCCAGGCCAGCACTCTTATCTTTCACTCTTTATTATCCTTTTCTATCCTTACTTTGAACCTAACCATATTGTGATCGCTATTTCCCAATTGTTCACCTATTGTTACATCAGTTACATGCTCCACTTCATTTCCCAGAATTTCTCTCTTTCTTGGACTAGAAACAGTCTGATCTAAGAAGCAGTCCTGGATACCTTCGAAGAAGCATTGCCCACTTTGACCACGTACATTGCCTTTATTCCAATCTGCAACAACTTGCATTTATACAGCGCCTTTAATGTAGAAAATGTCTGATGGTGCAGTCAAAAAAATGGGCGGCAGGCCAAAGAAGGAGCTATTAGGAGGGATGACCAAAAGCTTGGTCAAAGAGATGAGTTTTAAGAAGGGCCTTAAAGGAGGAGAGTGAGGTGGAGAGGCGGAGGTGTTCAGGGAGAAAATTCCCCAAACACAAGGGTAAGAATTTTAAATTTGAGGCATTGGAGGACTGGGAGCAAATGTACATCAGCAAAGTCAGAGATTATGGATGAGCAGCACTTGGTGCAGGATAGGATATGGGCAGCAGAGTTTTGGATGAGCTGAAGATTATGAAGGTTAGAGGATAGGAAGCTGGACAGGAGAGCATTAGAACAGTTCTGGAGGTGACAAGACATGGATGAGAGTTTCAGTGGCAGATGGGCTGAGGTAGGGGCAGAGGCGGGTGATGTTACAGAGTTGGAAGTCGCCAAGGGGAGGATATAATGTCAGAAGCACAGCTCGAGATTGAATGGGACACCGAGATTGCGAACAGTCTGGTTCAGCCTAAGGCAGTGGCCAAAGAACAGAATGGAATCAGTGGCGAGGGTATGGAGTTTGTGGCAGGAGACAAGATAATGGCTTCTCCCTTCCCAATGTTCAGCTGGAGGAAATTCTAGCTCATCCAGGACTGGAAGTCAGACAATGCGTGGAGTTATTGAAACAGGTGATGGAGAGGTAGAGCTGGATGTTGTCAGCGTATATGTGGAAGCTGACCCCATATCTGTGGATGATGCTACCAAGGTACAGCATGTAGATGAGGGAGTGAAGGAGTTGGGGGACTCATGAGGTAATGGTATGGGAAGAGAAGCCACTGCTGGAGATGCTCTGGTTAATACCGGATAGGTAAGAGTGAAATGAAGAGAGGACAGTCCCACTGAGCTGAACAACAGAGGAGAGGCTTTGAAGGAAGATGCTGTGGTCCACCATGTCAAAGGCTGCAGAGTGGTCAAGGAGGATGGGGAGGGATAATGTACCACGGTCAAAGAGGATGTCATTGGTGACTTTGGTTAGGGCTGTTTCAATGCTTGGCAGGGACAGATATCTGATTGGAATGATGTAGACACAGAGTTGTAGGAAAGATGGGCATGGAATTGGGAAGTGACAGAGTTTGGAGAGGAAAGGGAGTTTGAAGATGAGGTGGTAGTTTGCAAGGACAGAAGGTTTAAGGGTATTAAGGGTATTTTTTTTTAGGAAGGGAGTAGTGATGGAAATTTTAAAAGAGATGGGGACAGAACCTAAGGCGAGGGAACCATTTACAATGTCAGCTAGCATGGGGGCCAGGAAGGCAAGTTTAGTAGGAATGGGGTCAAGAGAGCAGGAGGTGGGTCTCATAGAATCATAGAATCATAGAAGTTACAACATGGAAACAGGCCCTTCGGCCCAACATGTCCATGTCGCCCAGTTTATACCACTAAGCTAGTCCCAATTGCCTGCACTTGGCCCATATCCCTCGATACCCATCTTCCCCATGTAACTGTCCAAATGCTTTTTAAAAGACAAAATTGTACCTGCCTCTACTACTGCCTCTGGCAGCTCGTTCCAGACACTCACCACCCTTTGAGTGAAAAAATTGCCCCTCTGGATCCTTTTGTATCTCTCCCCTCTCACCTTAAATCTGTGCCCCCTCGTTATAGACTCCCCTACCTTTGGGAAAAGATTTTGACTATCGACCTTATCTATGCCCCTCATTATTTTATAGACTTCTATAAGATCACCCCTTAACCTCCTACTCTCCAGGGAATAAAGTCCCAGTCTGTCTAACCTCTCCCTGTAAGTCAAACTTACATAGACAAGATGAGCTCAAAAGAGAAGGCATGAGGGAAGATAGGCGAGAAAGTAGAGAGATATGGGTTCAGGGCTCGGATAGGGGGGTTCCTGAGTGGAGTTTTGGGTTGTTGGGCAAGGGTAAGGGAGGGAAGTAGCAGAGGTAGCTGAACGGATGGTCTCATTCTTAGTGATAAAGAATTCCATGAGCTCCTCATTGTTGGAGGGTGAGTGTGGAGGGTGGAGGTGAAAGAGGAGAGGGGATTAAGGAGACGGTTGGTAGCGGAGAAAAAATGCCAGGGTCATCGTTGCTCTCCATGATGATCCTGGAGTAATGGGCGGTTTTGGTAGACAAGAGTGAGGCTCAATAACACTTGATGTGGTCCAACCAGATCTTCCAGCTTTCTCACACATTCTCTGCTTTCAGATCTGGTGGTGGATGGTTAAACCACTTGTGTGTTAGATCCGCTCAAGTCTGTGCCTCTGGGACTTGAAGGAGTGAAAAGGGGGGCTATACCAGGTGGAACGACTGGGAGCGAAGAGAGTAAAGGATTTGTTGGGGACAAGAGCATCAAAGGTCGAGGTGAGGGATTGGTTGAGCAAATCAATGGCTGCAGAAATATTATGGTGAATGAAGAGTCAAAGGCTCGGCAGCTGGGAGTTTGTAGGTGGGAGTTTGAAGGTGGGAGTTTGTAGGTGGGAGTTTGAAGGTGGGAGTTTGAAGGTGGGAGTTTGAAGGTGGGAGTTTGAAGGTGGGAGTTTGAAGGTGGGAGTTTGTAGGTGGGAGTTTGAAGGTGGGAGTTTGAAGGTGGGAGTTTGTAGGTGGGAGTTTGAAGGTGGGAGTTTGAAGGTGGGAGTTTGAAGGTGGGAGTTTGTAGGTGGGAGTTTGAAGGTGGGAGTTTGAAGGTGGGAGTTTGAAGGTGGGAGTTGTCAGTGACTTGAAGAGTTTTTTCCAGGTACAGATGGAGAAGGAAGTTGGTAGGTAGATGTGGGTGGTGAGGGATACAAGAAATGTTCAGAGATGGTCTTATTAGTGATTGCGACCATGGGAGATGTCAAGTTTGAGGGGATGGCTATAGGTAGGAGAGTTTATGTGGAGGGAGAGGATAAGGGAGGACAGGAGGGCAGTGAAATCAGAGGAGAGAAGGCAAGGTGAGTTTTGTTGGAGATTGAAATTACTGAAGATGAGGAGTTGCTCAGTGCAGAGGCTGAGGGAGGAAAGGGGGAGAATATCTCAGTGAGAAACTCGGGGTGGGGCTTGGCAGGGCATGGCAGATGATAAAGATTTTCAAGGTGAGGTGCTCGAAGAAGTAGAAGGTGCCTGAGGAGTAGAGGGAAGGACCAGGGTTTGAATTGGTGATAAGGGCCACACCATCATGGTGATTTGGGCGGGGTAGGTGGTGAAAGTGTATCCACATGGAGGCTTCAACAGTGGCCAAGGGGTCACCACCCATATGCCTAGTTTCAGTTAAAGTCAGGATGTCAATGCAATTTTTAAAAATTCATTCTTGGGATGTGGGCATCGCTGAAAACACCGGCATTTATTGTCCATCCCTAGTTGCCCTTGAGAAGGTGGTGGTGAGCCGCCTTCTTGAACCGCTGCAGTCTGTGTGGTGAAGGTTCTCCCACAGTACTGTTGGGTAAGGAGTTCCAGGATTTTGACCCAGCGACGATGAAGAATCATTCACAATAAGATCATAGACGGGCAGCGAACGGGCATTCTGGAGGGAAATGTGGAGAAGGACCGTGATTGTTTTCCCATTGGCAGAATCCAAGGAGGTTGAGTGAGTGGGACAGGAAGGAGTTTGATGAGGATATCCCTCAGTGGGTGCACTGAGTGGGAAGATCAGTGAATAAGGAGGATGGGCAGTTGGGGTTGCAGTTCATAAGGAGGCAGCGACGGGTACCACAATGGGCGCTTTGGAGAATGCTAAGAGAGGCACAGAGGGTAGCTGTGGGCTTATCTTAGGATAGATAAAATTACCTGTTGTTCTTGCATATAACACTTAACTGTCTGCAGATCTCCTCCTCGATCTCATCTCCACTTCTTGGTGGCCTGCAATGCACACTGAGAATTGTACCATTTCCCTTCCCAGTCTTAGCTCTATCCATATGGATTCTGTCTTAATGCAACCCCCAGAATATTCTTACACCTTCCACAACAGTGATTTCATCTCTCGCCACCTCACAACCTCTTTATATCCCTTTCTCCTCACGGTACAGGTGGAAAAACTTCTGGAAAAGGGAGAGTAGCCAACAGCCAAAGACAATGTTGGGACCAGTGACACTGATAGAAGTATATTGAGGTCTTGCATAAGGAGTTTAAAGATTGAAAAAAACAAGATCTCAAGCATGGTAATTCCCGGCATGTATTCCCTCACTATTTATTTCAGTTTTAATTTTATTCCAACAAACTTTAATAACCCTGCTCTCCCTCTCTAGTATCAAACCTAGACTTTCCCCATCTCCCTGCTTAAATTGTCCCCACTGCTCGACTTACCCTCTCCACAAGGACAATGGTGCCCTTTTGGATCAAGTGTAAGCTTTCCCTTTGGTACAGCCTTCCATTGTTCCAGAACTTGCTCCAATGTCCCAGCAATGTGAATCAGTCCTGCAGCCATCCACCTTTCTAATCTTCCTCTCCTTTACCTGCCCACCATGTGAAACAAGAAGCAATCCGGAGATTACCATGCTTGAGATCTTGTTTTTCTCAATCTTTGAACTCCTTATGCAAGACCTCAATGTACTTCTACCAGTGTCACTGGTCCCAACGTTGTCTTTGGCTGTTGGCTGCTCTCCTTCCTTTTCCAGAGGTTTTTCCACCTGTACAGTGAGGTCTTTCACCCTGGCTCCAGGGAGACAATATACATATATCAGATCTCCTCTTAACCTTCATTTTTCTGATGAAAGAAGCCTCAGTTTCTCTAGTCCCTCTTCATAACCTCTCATCCCTGGTATCATCTTATTGAATCTCTTCCGTACCTTCTCCATGGCCTTGACATCCTTCCTAATGTAGGGCGATCAAAACTGGACCCAATATTTTAACTGCAACCTAACCAATGATTATCCCTTTGATATTGTACTCTACGCTCTCCATTTATAAAACCTAGAAATCTGGAAGTTTTTTTTTAACAAGCTTTATCAATTTGTCCTCCCACTTAAAAATTGTTTGCATCTGAACCCCTGTCTCTGTGGTGCTTTTAAAGTTTTACCATTTTGTGAATATTTCCTCTCATTATTCCTCTCAGAACAAGATCCCTTTCCTCTCTCTCTGGTCCCTGATCTCCCACTCCCCTCTCTCATAGAATGATACAGCATAGAAGGAGGCTATTCGGCCCATCGTGCCGGTGCTAGCTCTTTGAAAGAGCTATCCAATAAATCCTACTCCCATGCCTTTTTCCCATAGCCCTGCAAATTTTTCTCCTTCAAGTATTTATCCAATTTCCTTCAGAAAATTATTGTTGAATCTGCTTCCACCGCCCTTTCAGGAAGTGCATTCCAGAGTATAGCAATTCGCTGCAGAACACAATGTTTCCTTATCTCACCCCTGTGTCCTCTGGTTACCGACCCTCATGCCACTGGAAACAGTTTCTCCTTATTTACTCGATCAAAACCCTTCATGATTTTGAACACCTCTATTCAATCTCCTCTTAACCTTCTCTGCTCCAAGAACCCTAGCTTTTCCAAACTCTCCACCTAACTGAAGTTCAGCATCCCTGGTACCATTCTAGTAAATCTCCTCTGCTCCCACTCTAAGGCTTTCACATCCTTCCCAAAGTGCGGTGCCCAGAATTGGCCACAATACTCCAGTTGAGACCTAACCAGTGATTTATAAAGGTTTAGCATAACTTCCTTGCTTTTGTACTCGATGCCTCTGCTTATAAAGCCCAGGATCCCATATGCTTTTTCAACAGCCTTCTCAACTTGTCCTGCCACCTTCAAAGATTTGAGTATGTGTACCCCTCGGTCTCTCTGTTCCTGCACCCTTTTAAGATTTTGCCATTTAGTTTATTTTGCCTCTCCTCATTCTTCCTACCAAAATGCATCACTTCACACTTCTCTGCGTTAAATTGGGTCTTTTTTTTTATTTGTTCATGGGATGTAGATGTCGCTGGCAAGGCCAGGATTTATTGCCCATCCCTAATTGTCCTTGAAAAGGTGGTGGTGAGCCGCCTTCTTGAACTGCTGCAATCCATGTGGTGAAGGTTCTCCCACAGTGCTGTTAGGAAGGGAGTTCCAGGATTTTGACCCAGCGACGATGAAGGAACAGTGATATATTTCCAAGTCAGGATGGGAACGTGAAGGTGGTGTTGTTCCCATGTGCCTGCTGCCCTTGTCCTTCTAGGTGGTAGAGGTCGCGGGTTTGGGAGGTGCTGTCGAAGAAGCCTTGGCGAGTTGCTGCAGTGCATCCTGTAGAAGGTACACACTGCAGCCACAGTGCGCCGGTGGTGAAGGGTGTGAATGTTTAGGGTGGTGGATGGGGTGCCAATCAAATGGGCTGCTTTGTCCTGGATGGTGTTGAGCTTCTTGAGCGTTGTTGGAGCTGCACTCATCCAGGAAAGTGGAGAGTATTCCATCACACTCCTGACTTGTGCCTTGTAGATGGTGGAAAGGCTTTGGGGAGTCAGGAGATGAGTCACTCGCCGCAGAATACCCAGCCTCTGACCTGCTCTTGTAGCCACAGTATTTATGTGACTGGTCCAGTTAAGTTTCTGGTCAATGGTGACTCCCAGGATGTTGATGGTGGGGGATTCGGCGATGGTAATGCCGTTGAATGTCAAGGGGAGGTGGTTAGACTCTCTCTTGTTGGAGATGGTCATTGCCTGGCACTTATCTGGCGCGAATGTTAGTTGCCACTTATCAGCCCAAGCCTGGATGTTGTCCAGGTCTTGCTATATGCGGGCACGGACTGCTTCATTATCTGAGGGGTTGCGAATGGAACTGAACAATGTGCTATCATCAGCAAACATCCCTATTTCTGACCTTATGCTGGAGGGAAGGTCATTGATGAAGCAGCTGAAGATGGTTGGGCCTAGGATACTGCCCTGAGGAACTCCTGCAGCAATGTCCTGGGCTGAGATGATTGGCCTCTAACAACCACTAACATCTTCCTTTGTGCTAGGTATGACTCCAGCCACTGGATAGATTTCCCCCATTGACTTCAATTTTACTAGGGCTCCTTGGTGCCACACTCGGTCAAATGCTGCCTTGATGTCAAAGGCAGTCACTCTGCCATGTGTCTGCCCATTTCACGAGTCTATCTACGTCCTCCTGAAGTCTGTTACTATCCTGCTCCCTGTTTACCACATTTCCGAGTTTCGTGTCATATCGTGTCCAGGTCATTAATGTACATCAAAAAAAGCAGTGGTCCTAATACTGACCCCTGGGGAACACCACTGTATACTTCCCTCCAGTCTGAAAAACAACTGTTTATCACTGCTCCCTGCTTTCTGTCTCTTAGCCAATTTTGTATCCACGCTGTCACTGTCCCATTGATCTGGGCTTCAAATATGCTAACAAGTCTATTATGTGGTACTTTATTAAACGCGTTTTGAAAGTCCATACACAACATCAACCGCACTACCCTCATCAACCTTCTCCGTTACTTCATCAAAGAACTCAATCAAGTTAGTCAAACACGATTTCCCTTTAACAAATCCATGCTGACTTTCATTTATTAGCCCATACTTTTCCAAGTGACAATGAATTTTGTCTCAGATTATTGTCTCTAAAACTTTCCCCACCACTGACATTAGGCTGACTGGCCTTTAATTGTTGGGTTTATCCCTCTCCCCTTTTTTGAACAGGGATATAACATTTACAATTCTCCAGTCCTCTATCACTGCCTGTATATGTAAGGAGGATTAGAAGATTGTGGCCAGAACCTCTGCAATTTCCACCCTTACATCCCTCAGCAACCTAGAATGCATCCCATCCGGATTGGGTGATTTATCTACTTTGAGCACTGCCAATCTATTTTTACCCTATCCAATTTCTCTATTACCTCTTCCTTTACTGTGACATTGGCAGCATCCTCTTCTTTAGTGAAGACAGATGCAAAGATCTCATTTAGTACCTCAGTCATGCCTATCTCTGCTCCCCGATCTCCTACTCCCCTGTCTCTAGTCCCTGATCTCTTTCTCCCCGCTCTCTGATCCTTGATGTCCCTTTCTTCTCTCTCTGGTTGCTTGTCACCCTTTCCCCTCTCTCTGGTCCCTGATCTCCCTCTCTCCTCTTTATGGTCCCTGATCTCCCTCTCCCCTCTCTCTGGTCCCTGATCTCCCTCTCCCCCCTTTCCAGTCCCTGATCTCCCTCTTCCCTCTCTCTGGTCCCTTGTCTCCCTATTTCTTCTCTCTCATCCCTGATCTCCCTCTCCCTTCTCTCTGGCTCCTTTTCTACCTACCCCCAAGTCCCAGTTGTGTGAGGTTGGGCAGTAATGCTTGGAACAATGAACATATTCATCAAAATAAAATGTCACGGTCTTATAATTTATATAATTATTGACTGGTAATTATTATTATGGGCTGATGTTTATTCCTATGGACTAGTAATTGTAATTATGAACAATGATTATGATTATGGACTTGTAGTTATAATTTAATACTGATCATTACATTGGTGTCACTAGATTCCTGATCTTGTGATTGTGAATCACTGCTAAATCTGCAGGCTTGTTAAAACTTGCTTTTCAGGCGTTTTTCTAGATCATCATTTTCTCGGTGAGCTTGGGTTTGAAACAAATTTAATCTGAATAAAGAATTTTGTACCAGTCAGACGCACTTAAACCTCAGTGCAGAGCTGACTTCCCTTATGCTTTAAAAACAGTCGCAAGGGACTTTGAAGGTGAAATGGGAACATAGGAACATAGGAACAGGAGAAGGCCATTCAGCCCCTCGGGCATGTTCCGTCATTCAATTAGATCATGGCTGATCTGTATCCTAACTCCATCTACCCGTCCTGGTTCTGTAACCTTCAATACCCTTGCCTAACAAAAATCTATCAATCTCAGTTTTGAAATTTTCAATTGACCCCCCAGCCACAACAGCTTTTTGGGAGAGAGTTCCAGATTTCCACTCCCCTTTGTGTGAAGAAGTGTTTTCTGACATCACCCCTTAATGGCCTAGCTCTCATTTTAAAGTTCTGGACTCTCCCACCAGAGGAAATAGTTTCTCTCTATCGACCCTATCAAACCCTTCAATCATCTTAAACACTTCAATTAGATCAGCCCTTTATCTTCTATATTCAAGGGAAGACAAGCCCAGTCTATGCAACCTGTCCTCATAATTTAACCCTTTTAGCCCTGGTATCATTCTGGTGAATCTGCACTGCACCCCCTCCAAGGTCAATATATCCTTCCTGAGGTGCGATGCTCAGAACTGAACGCAGTCTCCAGATGGGGTCTAACCAGAGCTCTATACAGCTGTAAGATAACTTCCATCCCATTATATTCCAGCCCTTGAGATAAAGGCCAACATTCCATCAGTCTTTTTATTTATTTTTTGGACCTGTCCACTAGCCTTTAGTGATTTGAACTTAGTTCATTTCAGAGATGAGATTTAAATCCCATCCCTTAAATTTGCTCTTGTTATTCTCAGAGGTTTATTGACATTTTTGAAATGTTTCACCACGCTCTAAATCTCTCTGCTGAAAAATGATTTCATCACCAGAGCAGCAAGTAAGGTGGGATTGGTGACGTCACTGGGGTCCGGAGACAGTAAATAGTCCAAATTGAAACAGTCCCTCCGAGCATTATCCGACAGTTGACTGTTGACAGAATGCAGTAGCTCACGGGAGGGGGGTCTATGTACACAAAACTATCACTTTCTACTCCTTTACATTCCATTTACTCCAAGCCTCTTTAACATCAAGCAAATGAGACTGAGCTATGGTCTGCATGATCTGCAGCCTGGTGCCATTGCACGTTGCACACTGAGAATTACTGAAATTACTAACTGGCACCATCACCACGCCCCTGAAACGAGTCTCAGTTACAATAAATTTAACCCCTGCAATGCCAGATCCAGTTCAGGTCTAAGGATCATTAATGCTCATCAAACATCAGATGCAATGTGTTCTGGTGGTGGCTGTTTTGCTGGAAGCAGTTTGTCACGTGTCAGTGGCACTGAAATATTCAATTGGGTGAGGGAAGAGAAATTACAGGACTGAGCGTGAGAATCACTGGAATCACTGGAACTAGCCATCCAGATCAACAATCCAAACAGATTACTGTCTATGGCACTGCATCTCCAACCCCTTAGTTAAATTATTGTTTCAGGGATAGATTCCTGAGTGTAGGACAGATTATTGATACTGGGATAGATTCCTAAATTTAGGACAGATTACTGATTCCTGGAAAGATTCTTAAGTTTAAGACAGGTTACTGATTCCAGTATAGATTCCTGGGTGTAGCACAGATTATTCAGGGATAGATTCCTGAGTTTAGGACAGATTACTGATTCAGGGATAGATTCCTGAGTGTAGGACAGATTACTGATTCAGGGATAGATTCCTGAGTGCAGGGCAGATTGCTGATTCAGGGATAGATTCCTGAGTGCAGGGCAGATTACTGATTCAGGGATAGATTCCTGAGTGTAGGACAGATTACTGATTCAGGGATAGATTCCTGAGTGCAGGGCAGATTACTGATTCAGGGATAGATTCCTGAGTGCAGGACAGATTACTGAATCAGGGATAGATTCCTGAGTGTAGGACAGATTACTGATTCAGGGATAGATTCCTGAGTGCAGGGCAGATTACTGATTCAGGGATAGATTCCTGAGTGCAGGGCAGATTGCTGATTCAGGGATAGATTCCTGAGTGCAGGGCAGATTGCTGATTCAGGGATAGATTCCTGAGTGCAGGGCAGATTGCTGATTCAGGGATAGATTCCTGAGTGCAGGACAGATTACTGATTCAGGGATAGATTCCTGAGTGCAGGACAGATTACTGAATCAGGGATAGATTCCTGAGTGCAGGGCAGATTACTGATTCAGGGATAGATTCCAGAGTGCAGGGCAGATTGCTGATTCAGGGATAGATTCCTGAGTGTAGGACAGATTGCTGAATCAGGGATAGATTCCTGAGTGCAGGGCAGATTGCTGAATCAGGGATAGATTCCTGAGTGCAGGGCAGATTGCTGATTCAGGGATAGATTCCAGAGTGCAGGACAGATTGCTGATTCAGGGATAGATTCCTGAGTGCAGGACAGATTACTGATTCAGGGATAGATTCCTGAGTGTAGGGCAGATTACTGAATCAGGGATAGATTCCTGAGTGCAGGGCAGATTGCTGATTCAGGGATAGATTCCAGAGTGCAGGACAGATTGCTGATTCAGGGATAGATTCCTGAGTGCAGGACAGATTGCTGATTCAGGGATAGATTCCTGAGTGTAGGACAGATTACTGATTCAGGGATAGATTCCTGAGTGTAGGACAGATTACTGATTCAGGGATAGATTCCTGAGTGCAGGACAGATTACTGATTCAGGGCAGAATAGCTGGAGACCCTCTGCAAATACCGCAAATACCCGGGGACTCTCTACAAGTAGTAACACCAGTTTGAAAACCAGTCTAGTGTACAGAGAGGCCCAGTCAGGTCCAGTCAGGATAGTCTGAAAGAAAGTGCAACAGGAAGGAATTAAAACAACAACACTATCTTGTATTTATATAGCGCCTTTACAGTAGTAAAATATCCCAAGGTGCTTCATATCAAACAAAGTTTGACTCCGAGCCACGTAAAGAGATATTAGGACAGATGACCAAAAGCTAGGTCAAAGACATTCACCTGAGGAAGGAGGAAGCCTCCGAAAGCTTGTGGATTTTAAAATAAAATTGTTGGACTATAACTTGGTGTTGTAAAATTGTTTACAATAGGTCAAAGAGGTAGGTGCACTGACTGAGATGTGCAAATTCTCAAAGGACCGAATGTATTTTCTGGGGTGTAGTGGTGTCTGCCGGAGTTAAAGTGGATCTGACACATACTTGGTAACCTGGGAATCTCCCGACTGCTGGCACAGCCCCAGAAACGCTGACTAGTCAACGGAATCTGAATCTAAAACAACAACACTATCTTGTATTTATATAGCGCCTTTACAGTAGTAAAATATCCCAACCTTTTGGGGGGTAGAGGGAATTTAAAGGGTAGGTTCGATTTTATATTTTGTTTTCAGGGACTTAACTCCTGGACCTAAGATAAATAAGAAGCAAAAAGTAATCCAAGTGGGACGTCACCAAGGAAGAGGTAAGTGATTGGCTGGTGAGTATTTTCCTGCTGAATTTGTCTAAGGTTAGAGTTTGTGGATTCTAGGGTCTCTGTTGTGTAGTGGGGGACTGCTGTTCAGCAAGGGCCCTTGAGTATACCTTTTAATTGAAGTGAAATTGGTGGGATTCATTTAATTTGAATTAATTAGTTAAAGGGTAAGTCATGTCAGGACAGCCCAGCCTCGTGTTATGCTCTTCCTGCTCTATGTGGGAAATCAGGGACCCTTCCGGTGTCCCTGACGACCATGTGTGCGGGAAATGTATCCAGCTGCAGCTACTGACAAACCGCATTGCGGCACTGGAGCTGCGGATGGATTCATTATAGAGCATTCGCGATGCTGAAAACGTCGTGGATAGCACGTTTAATGAGATGGTCACACCGCAGGTAAAGGTTGTACAGCAGGAAGTAAGTGGGTGACCACCAGGCAGAGTAAGAGGAGCAGGCAGGCAGTGCAGGGGTCCCCTGTGGCCGTCCCCCTCTCAAACAAATATACCGCTTTGGATATTGTTGAGGGGGATGACTTATCAGGGGAAGGCAGCAGCAGCCAACTTCCTGGCACCAGGGGTAGCTCTGCTGCACAGGCTGGGAGGAAAAAGAGTGGAAGAGCTATAGTGGTAGGGGATTCTATCGTAAGGGGAACAGACAGGCGTTTCTGTGGCCGTAAACGTGACTCCAGGATGGTTTGTTGCCTCCCTGGTGCCAGGGTCATGGATGTCACTGAGCGGCTACAGGGCATTCTCAAGGGGGAGGGTGAGCAGGCAGAGGTCGTGGTCCACATTGGGACCAACGACATAGGTAGGAAGGGAGATGAGGTCCTGCATCAAGAATTTAGGGAGCTAGGTAGCAGATTAAAGAGCAGGACCTCAAAGGTTGTAATCACTGGATTACTCCCAGTGCCACGGGCTAGTGAGTATAGAAATAGGAGGATAGAACAGATGAATGCGTGGCTAAAGAGTTGGTGCAGGAGGGAGGGTTTCAGTTTCCTGGATCACTGGGCCTGCTTCTGGGGAAGGTGGGACTTGTACATGTCGGACGGGTTGCACCTGAACCAGAGCGGGACAAATATCCTTGCGGGGAGGTTTGCTAGTTCTGTTGGGGGGGGGTTTAAACTAACTTGGCAGGGGGATGGGATACAGAGTGGAGCTACAATAGGGGGTGATGTGCAGCCAAATATTGAGAAAAAAACAAGTCAGCTTGGAAGACAGGGCAAATATGTCAGAGCAAGGCTGGATGGCATCTATTTTAATGCAAGGAGTCTTGCGAATAAGGTGGATGAACTGAAGGTGTTGATAAACACATGGGAGTATGATATTGTTGCTGTCACAGAGACATGGTTGAGGGAGGGGCAAGACTGGCAGCTCAATATTCTGGGGTACAGAATCTTCAGGCGAGACAGAGGGGGAGGTATAAGAGGAGGGGGGTCGCAATATTAATTAAAGAATCAATTACTGCCATAAGGAGGGATGATATATTAGCAGGTTCCTCAAATGAGGCCATATGGGTGGAGCTTAAAAACAAAAAGGGGGCAAGCACTTTGATGGGAGTGTACTATAGGCCCCCAAACAGTCAGGGGGAGATCGAGGAACAGATATGTAGGCAAATCTCAGAAAATTGTGCAAATAATAGGGTAATAATAGTGGGGGATTTCAACTTCCCCAATATTAACTGGGATACTCAGAGTGTAAAAGGCTTAGAGGGTACAAAATTCTTAACGTGCATCCAGGAGAGCTTTTTGAGCCAGCGTGTAGAAAGTCCTACAAGAGAGGGGGCGGTACTGGACCTAATTCTAGGGAATGTGGCCGGCCAAGTGGAAGAAGTGCTAGTAGGTGAGCACTTTGGTGACAGTGACCATAATTCGGTGAGATTTAAGGTGGTCATGGAAAAGGACAGGGAGGGGCCGGAAATAAAGGTTCTAAATTGGGGGAAGGCCGATTTTAATAGGATAAGGCAGGATCTGGCCAAAATGGACTGGGATCAGCTGCTTGTAGGAAAATCCGCATCGGAGCAATGGGAGTCTTTCAGAAGGGAGATTGAGACCATACAATGGCAACATGTTCCCGTAAAGGTCAAGGGTGGTTCCAAGAACTCCAGGGAACCTTGGATGTCAGGGGATATACGAGAATGGATTAGGAAAAAAAGGAGGGCTTTTGGCAGATACAAAAGGCTAAAGACGGAGGAAGCCCTAGAGGAGTACAAAAAGTGCAGGGGGATACTTAAAAAGGAAATTAGGAGATCAAGGAGGGGCCATGAAATAACACTGGTGAGCAAAATAAAGGAAAATCCTAAGATGTTTTATAAGTATATTAAGGGTAAGAGGATGACTAGGGAAAAAATAGGGCCCATTAGGGACAAAAATGGCAATCTGTGTGTGGAGCCGGCAGATGTAGGAGGGGTTCGAAATGAATTTTTTGCATCTGTTTTCACTATGGAGAAGGACGATGTAGACATCGAAATACGGCAGGGGGACTGTGATATACTCGAACATATTAACATCGAGCGGGAGGAGGTATTGGCGGTTTTAGCAGGCCTAAAAATGGATAAATCCCCAGGCCCGGACGAAATGTATCCCAGGCTACTGTGTGAGGCAAAGGAGGAGATTGCGGGGGCTCTAACACATATATTCAGAACCTCTCTGGCCACAGGGGATGTGCCAGAGGACTGGAGAACCGCTAATGTAGTACCATTATTCAAGAAGGGGAGTAGGGAAAAACCGGGGAACTACAGGCCAGTGATGCTAACATCAGTGGTAGGAAAATTATTGGAAAAAATTCTGAAGGACAAAATTAGTCTCCACTTGGAGAAGCAAGGATTAATCAGGGATAGTCAACATGGCTTTGTCAAGGGAAGATCATGTCTGACTAATTTGATTGAATTTTTTGAGGGGGTGACTAGGCGTGTGGATGAGGGTAACGCAGTGGATGTGGTATACATGGATTTCAGTAAGGCCTTCGATAAAGTCCCCCACAGGAGACTGGTCAAGAAGGTACGAGCCCATGGAATCCAGGGTGCCTTGGCACTTTGGATACAAAACTGGCTTAGTGGCAGAAGGCAGAGGGTGATGGTCGAAGGTTGTTTTTGTGACTGGAAGCCTGTGGCCAGTGGGGTACCACAGGGATCGGTGCTGGGTCCCTTGCTGTTTGTGGTCTACATTAACGACTTGGATATGAATGTAAAAGGTATGATCAGTAAGTTCGCTGATGATACAAAAATTGGTAGGGTGGTAAATAGCGAGGAGGATAGCCTCAGTCTGCAGGACGATATAGATGGGTTGGTCAGATGGGCGGAACAGTGGCAAATGGAATTTAACCCGGAAAAGTGCGAGGTGATGCACTTTGGAGGGACTAACAAGGCAAGGGAATACACAATGAATGGAAGGACCCTAGGCAAGACAGAGGGTCAGAGGGATCTTGGTTTGCAAGTTCACAGATCCCTGAAGGCGGCGGAACAGGTAGATAAGGTGGTAAAGAAGGCATATGGGATACTTGCCTTTATTAGCCGAGGCATAGAATATAAGAGCAAGGAGGTTATGATGGAGCTGTATAAAACACTGGTTAGGCCACAGCTGGAGTACTGTGTGCAGTTCTGGTCGCCACACTACAGGAAGGATGTGATCGCTTTGGAGAGGGTGCAGAGGAGATTCACCAGGATGTTACCAGGGCTGGAGCGCTTCAGCTATGAAGAGGGACTGGGAAGATTGGGTTTGTTTTCCTTGGAGCAGAGGAGGCTGAGGGGGGACATGATTGAGGTGTACAAAATTATGAGGGGCACAGATAGGATGGATACTAAGGAGCTTTTTCCCTTTGTTGAGGGTTCTATAACAAGGGGGCATAGATTCAAGGTAAAAGGCGGGAGGTTTAGAGGGGATTTGAGAAAGAACTTTTTCACCCAGAGGGTGGTTGGAGTCTGGAACTCACTGACTGAAAGGGTTGTGGAGGCAGGAACCCTCACAACATTCAAGAAGCATTTGGATGAGCACTTGAAATGCCATAGCATTCAAGGCTACGGACGAAATGCTGGAATATGGGATTAGATTAGACAGGGCTTGATGGCCGGCGCGGACACGATGGGCCGAAGGGCCTGTATCTGTGCTGTATAACTCTATGACTCTATGACATGTGCAAACAATAAACCAGCAATGACACGGGCTTGTAACTGAAGATCCCTCTCCGCACATTGGGCGAGATGGTGGTCAGCCTGGGGTGCTGACGACACAAGATGGGTCCTGGGGAGGCCCAGAAAATTAATCATTTTGAGAATTTTGGTGCATGTTCCAGACTTTTGGGATCTCCACTGAATGGAGATATTACATTTATTAAAATGTAAAAAGGAAGGGGGGTTTGCAGAATTTTATTGAAAATTATGTGCCATTTGGGATGAATTAATTTTCTTTATATTTTAAAGCTTTTTTTACTACGAGGTGGGGGAAACGGGTTTAATTAACTTCCTTTAAAAAATAATTGGATATTGTCAAGTGAGTGATTGGATCATTATTATTGATAATAATCCTATTGACTGGGGATCATTGCCGTCTGGGGGAAGTGGGCAGCGAGTTTCGAATTGTAGACTCCCTACAATCCTGACCCACTCAGTATGGGGCTACCGGGGGTGGGGGTCTGAGCCAATTCACAATTGTTACATGAAAAACGTTGCATTCTGGTTAATTTTAAGCTCTTTTATATTTCAAAGCTGATGGATTTTTAATCTTAAAAGAAGAGCAAAGTGACATTTGGGTTTTCAATCTCACCTCCTCAAACACTCTCTCAGCGGGGACTATCCCAGCTCTAACCCCTTGCTCCAGTTCACAGTGGCGCTGGGTTGGATTTGTCGCCGATTTACCGCCTGTTTTCTGGCGATTTTGGAGTGGTCAATGGATTAAAACGGGGCAGTAATACCTCGTGTCCAAAAACTGTCCTGCTCAGCAAATGAGGGCCGGGGAGAAAGCTCCATCAGTTTCGTGGTGGAGTCACGGGGAGGGAATTATTTCCGCTCCATCCACTAACCCATCAACTGGAGGAGAATCCAGTCCACTCTCTCCCTCTACAACCCCCTCAGTGAATCCTCGCACCATCCTTGCTCACCCACCACAAGGCTCCACTCTCAGCATCTTCATGCCCAAAGCACTGCTCCAGGCTTCTGCCCTCTTACCCCCTCCTCTCTTACCCTCTCCCCTCTTACCCCCTCCCTTCTTACCCCCTCCCCTCTTACCCCCTCCTCTCTTACCCCCTCCCTTCTTACCCCCTCCCCTCTTACCCCCTCCCTTCTTACCCCCTCCCCTCTTACTCTCTCCCTTCTTACCCTCTCCCCTCTTACCCTCTCCCCTCTTACCCCCTCCCCTCTTACCCCCTCCCCTCTTACCCCCTCCTCTCTTACCCTCTCTCCTCTTACCCCCTCCTTTCTTACGCTCTCCCCTCTTACCCCCTCCTTTCTTACCCTCTCCCCTCTTACCCTCTCCCTTCTTACCCTCTACTTTCTTACCCTCTCCCCTCTTACCCCCTCCCCTCTTACCCTCTCCCCTCTTACCCTCTCTCCTCTTACCCCCTCCTTTCTTATGCTCTCCCCTCTTACCCCCTCCCTTCTTACCCCCTCCCCTCTTACCCTCTCCCCTCTTACCCTCTCCCTTCTTCCCCTCTCCTTTCTTACCCTCTCCCCTCTTACCCTCTCCCCTCTTACCCCCTCCCCTCTTACCCTCTCCCTTCTTACTCCCTTCCCCATGCCATTCCCAGCTTCTGCCTTCTTGTCCCCTCTGGTCTTACCCCATCCATCTTACCCCATTGACTCTTACCCTTCTTTTCTTACCCCCTTCGCTCTTCCCCCTTCCCCCTTACTCCCTACACCAAGTGCCATTCCCAGCTTCTCCCCACTTCCTCCTTCTCTCAAATGCTGCTCTCAGCTTTTGCCCTCTTCCTTTCCCCAGTTTCGCTCCTACCCATGTCCTCCTCCCGTTGTGATTCCGGGTGCTGCATTCTGCGGGCAGGAATCTGTGACCTTGTGACAAATTCTCCACACACTCCATCACTTCCAGCAGGCCCAGGACTTAGATGGGAGCGATGCTGAGGTCAAAATCCTGGAACTCCCTTCCTAACAGCACTGCGGGAGAACCTTCACCACACGGACTGCAGCGGTTCAAGAAGGCGGCTCACCACCACCTTCTCAAGGGCAATTAGGGATGGGCAATAAATGCCGGCCTTGCCAGTGTCATCCCATGAATGAATTAAAAAAAAGTCCCCAGTCAGCTCCGAATTCTGCCCACTGAACGCAGCCGCATAGACTGGTCCTGATTTGCTGACCACCTGGGGTACACTTTAACTATCGGGCAGCCAATTGGCGGAGCCTGGTCTCATTACCATACCAAGCGGGCTGGCAATATCGGTCAGCCTAGAGGCTGACCCGGCCTGCAGCGAGATGGGACTGGTGGTGGGGGACCGATGGTGGAGGGAGCTCAGGGCGGCAGCGGCGGACATTAGGTTTGTGCAGACTTCCCGGCCCCACAAAATAATTTAAAGCGTACCATTTTTGATCCTCTTCTGCTCTGCTGCCGGACAAACCTAAGCGGAGTGGGCATGATGCAGGTGGACATGGTACAGGTGGATATAGTACAGGTGGGCAGGTGGGCACGTGCAGGTGGGCAGGTGGGCAAGGTGCAGGTGGGCAGGTGGACATGGTACAGGTGGATATAGTACAGGTGGGCAGGTGGGCACGTGCAGGTGGGCAGGTGGACATGGTACAGGTGGATATAGTACAGGTGGGCAGGTGGGCAAGGTGCAGGTGGGCAGCTGGACATGGTACAGGTGGATATAGTACAGGTGGGCAGGTGGGCACGTGCAGGTGGGCAGGTGGGCACGGTACAGTTGTCTCCCAAAATGGCAATCGGGGCCTTATGTCATTGGACCCTGATTTGCATATTAAAGGTTAAAGTAAAACACTGGTTCGGCCTCAGCCAGAGTATTATGGCCAATTCTTTAGGAAGGATGTCAAGGCCTTCGAGAGAATGCAGAGGAGATTTACTAGAATGGTGCCAGGGATGAGGGATTTTAGTTACGTGGAGAGACTGGAGAAGTTGGAATTGTTCTCCTTAGAGCAGAGAATGTTAAGGTGAGATTTAATAGAGGTGTTCAAAATTGGGAGGCGCTTTGATCGAGTGGATGGTGAGAAATTGTTTCCACTGGCAGAGGACACAGATTTAAAATAATTGGCAAAAGAACCAGAGGCGACATGAGGAGAATTTTTTTTACACGGCCAGTTGTTCTGATCTGGAATGCGCTGCCTGAAAGGGTGGTGGAAGCAGATTCAATAATAACTTTCAAAAGGGAATTGGATAAATACTTGAAAAGAAATCTGCAGGGCTATGGGGAAAGAGCAGGGAGAGTGGGACTAATTGGATAGCTCTTTCATAAAGCTGGCACAGGCAAGATGGGCAGAATGGCCTCCTTCAGTGCTGTATGATTCTATGATTCTAAAAGGGTCTAACCCCTGAAACAGGCATGTGCTCCGTACGCTTCTTTCAGATTGGGAACAGGAACTAGGTGGGCATGGGGGGGGGGGGGTGGTGGGTGAGGAAATGCGGTGGGGGGGGCATTGAAAGGGCAGCTCCCCGCTGGCAGTGAGGGGCATTGCATTTACTTCCTGAAGGTGGGGTAGGCGGTGCCCTTTCTGTCCTAATTGATCACTGTGAAGATCAGGGGGGTAATTTTAATCCCCAAAGACGGGTGGGTTGGGGACGGGTGGGAGATTAAAATAATAACTTTTCAGAGTGGGACCTCATTCCAACGCGGCCACTTGTGGGTTTAACCCAGGTAGGTTTGTATGTACGGTCACAACAGACACCAGGAAGTCTCGCCCCCACTTAAAGCCGGCGGGCCGACACTTAAAAGGGCAATGTACCTCATTGAGATACTTGAGGTACTTAATATTTTAAAATGAATTTAATCTTACCGTTCAGGTTTCCCATCACTTCCCATTCACATCAGGTGAAAGCAGGCAGGAAGGGCCAGATCCTGTAGATGTACAAAGGGACCTGGGTGTCCTTGTACACCAGTCACTGAAAGCAAACATGCAGTTAGGAAGGCAAATGATATGTTGGCCTTCATTGCAAGAGGATTTGAGTACAGGAGCAAGGATGTCTTACTGCAATTATACAGGACCTTGGTGAGACCACACCTGGAGTATTGTGTGCAGTTTTGGTCTCCTTACCTAAGAAAGGATATACTTGCCATAGAGGGAGTGCAGCGAAGGTTCACCAGATCGATTCCTGGGATGGCAGGACTGACGTATGAGGAGAGATTGGGTCGACTTGGCCTGTAATCACCTGAGTTTAGAAGAATGAGAGGGGATCTCATTGAAACGTATAAAATTCTGACAGGGCTGGACAGACTGGATGCAGGGAGGATGTTTCCCCTGGTTGGGCTGGGGGGGGTCCAGAACGAGGGGTCACAGTCTCAGGATACGGGGTAGGACATTTAGGACTAAGATGAGGAGAAATTTCTTCACTCAGAGGGTGGTGAACCTGTGGAATTCTCTACCACAGAAGGCTGAGGAGGCCAAGTCACTGAATATATTTAAGAAGGAGCTAGATAGATTTCTAGACACAAAAGGCATCAAGGGGTATGGGGAGAGAGCGGGAATATGGTAATGAGATAGAGGATCAGCCATGATCATATTGAATGGTGGAGCAGGCTCGAAGGGTCGAATGGCCTACTCCTGTTCCTATTTTCTATGTTTCTGTGTTTCTTTCCATGAGGTGAGTGAGGACCTTTATTGCACTGCTTGTGGGCCCGAAGGGAGCAGGACTGCCTAAAAACAGAAAATGCTGGAAACACTCAGCAAATCAGGAATCATCTGTGGAGAATGAAACGGACTTAACGTCTGAGATGCGGCCTGACCTGCTGGGTAGTTCCAGCATTTTCTGTTTTTATTTCAGATTTCCAGCATTCGCAGTATTTTAGCTTTTGAAGCTTAACTGGCCGGCAGGAACCCAACGATCGGCCAACCCCCCCCCCCCACAATGGGGACCTCCCCCCCTGATCCCCGATGCTGGCTGACCCCCCTGATCCCCGATGCTGGCTGACCCCCCTGATCCCCGATTCTGCTGACCCGGCTGATGCTGATCCCCATGTTGGCTGTGAAGGGTTCTCAAAATTCCCACATTTTTCATATCATCAACGAGGATATGACTTTTGGACTTTTATGGCAGAGGACCCAACTGCTGGGTTAAGTGTGGATCCCTGCAGACAGGAGATTCGGCCCATGAGGGCCTGGGACTGGACATGCCCGGGCTTGTTGGGTGCAGTGTGGATTGTTGCCTGAAACCAGACAACGAGAGGAGACAGAATACGCATTCTTCCCTTTAAAACAATCAACCCAGAGAAAGACTTCATCTTACACAAAACTAAAGCCCATCAAAACCTTGCACAAATAATCGCTACTAACTACTAAGGCAGGAAGGTAGCAATCAATGCAATTATGCGAACCCATCAATACTTCACATATACAATGGCTTTCAGTTCAAGACTAGTTACGAGGACAGGAAGACAACGATAAACATTATGCGAGCCCATTAAAAACAACGAGACAACAATCACCTGAAGAAGCCCAACATAATCAGACAAAGAACTAACCTTGATTTGGATTCAGATAAGAAATTTGAAAGACAGTATAACTGGGCCACCAGTTACGAAGGGGCAGGGTGAGCAGTTTTGGAGCAGGTTTTAAGCAGAGGTTGTAAGCAGGTGTTAAGCGGTTGAAGCAGAGTTTAAGCAGGGAGAGGTAGCTGAGCCAAGCGGAGGAAGGGGATCCGGAGGTTCGCAGGCCCGCAGGCAACATCACGGCGTGGGGCACGGTGTGGCAGCTCAACCGAAGACAACAAGGCCGCAACCGCAGCCCTCCACGAAGATCGACCACCCACAACTGCGCCTTACCGCATCAGCGGACTCCACCCAACTGAAGAACCTTCGCAGACTCCACAGACCAGGACCACGTGGGGACGGCAGGGCCCAGAGGACACACAGAGCGGACCCCAAAACTGCAACCGGCTTACCTGGCTGGATTTCGAACTGTCAAGGAACCCTGGTTTGGTGAGCATGATCCCTGACCTCTCCTAGTTCAATTTAGTTAGGTTTTGGGGGTGGGACAAGGGTAAGGGGATTAGTAGGGTGATTTTCCCTCATTATGCCGTGTGTTCCCCATTCTTAACTAAGTGTACTTTGTATGTCTGTATAATCTCAGTGTAATCCTAATGTTATAAGTTCATTTGTGACTTCAATAAACCCAGTTTTTCTTGCACCAAAACCAGTTGTCTGCTGCACTTTGTCACAACCCCCAAATAAGGCCAAGGTCCAGAGCCCAGGGAGTGGGAGCGATTCGAACCGCTCAGTAGTCAGAGGTGAAGCTGACACACACCACCACCCCCTACAGCTGGAACCCTCGATGTCGTCCGTGTCCCCCAGCCTCCCCCCCCACTCTCCGATTTTTAGCAGTGCTGATGATCTCCCTCTCCCTCCCCCCCACTCTCCGATTCGCGGCTCCTATCACTGCCGACGGGCAGCCAGCCTGTCAATCCGTCTGCTCGGAGCGTGGGAAACCAGAAGTACAAATACTAACCTTCGATTGAGTTGCGATCGCAGATTGTGATGTATTCAATTCGTTTCCGGGTTCCCCCTGTGAATATCTGCGGCCGAGCAAGATACCGGGCTCCGAGTGAACAATACACTCCCAGGTGTCAGCTGTGGCTCAGTCGGTAACTCCTGCCTCTGAGTCAGAAGATCGTGGGTTCAAGTCCCACTCCAGAGAGAGCACAAGAATCTAGGCTGACACTCTCAGTGCAGTGCTGAGGGAGAGTCGGAGATGCTGTCTTTTGGATGAGTAGATGAGATGTTAAACTGAGGCCCCGTCTGCCCTCTCAGGTGGAAGTAATAGATCCCATGGCACTATTCGAAGACGAGCAGGGGAGTTCTCCCCGGTGTCCTGGCCAATACTCACCCCTCAACCAAAATCACTAAAACAGATTATCTGGTCATTATCACATTGCTGTTTGTGGGATCTTGCTGTGCGCAAATTGGCTGCCCTGTTTTCTACATTACAACAGCGGCTACACTTCAAAAGTAGTTAATTGGCTGTAAAGTGCTTTGAGGTTGTGAAAGGCGCTATATAAATGCAAGTCTTTCTTTCTTTGGAGAGGACAGACTTCTCCATTCAGCTGCAGAGGTGGAAGATGTCTGATACGAGCCAACTGCATTGAAATTGGAACCCTGTTCTTTCCAAAGAGGTTTCTGATTTAGCCTCGCACAGCGACACAGGGAATCCTCCCCCAGTGACACCGGACTGGTGGGACAGCGGGGAGTGAAGGCATCATGAAGAATTTATACGGCAATGCCCGACTGTTAATTACAATTTCGGCCGGCCGCTGTTGGTATTTTTCCTGGGTCATGAACGTTAAGATGTCACATGACTGGTCTCCTGCTGTGTAATTATTTCTCTGGATGGAGTTATCAAGAGATGAAAGCAATTTCTTAAAGTAAATGCAAAAAATGTTAATCCCACCTGGGAGCTGTAGTGAATCACAGAGGAAATAATTAGTCTGCCTTTAGCAGGAAAAATGGGAGAATTATATAATGGAAAAGATTAAAGGAAATGATCAAGTTGCGGCCAGACCATGGAAGGATAGTCAGTTTTGGGATGGAGGGGGAAATCCAGGGTTGGCGAGGCCCAAGCTATCCGTGTGGGGGCCCCACGGGCCGGAGGAACACTCCTGATTCTCCTGACCCACAAAGGAATGAAACGAGTTGACCATTTTATGGCCTCTCCTGGGGCTGATCTGACCTGGTTCAGTCTGATAGCCACCAGGCCTGAACTAAACTTACAGTTGAGGCCAGGGAGATCATGGTTTCATGGGGACGCTGCATGCGTGAGTAAAGAAGGGCCCTGTCGGCTTTGGATGCGTGTAACTTGCTGCCTGCTTCGGGGAGCAGATTAAAATCAGGGGCGGTGGGATCCTGCAGCTTTCCAGTGGATAACTAACCTGGGCGATTTTAACTGCCCACGTGCCCTGGCAGCATGCGTAGAATGCATGGACCCAGAGATTAAGGAGATCAAATTCCTCGGCATGCAATCCTCCAGCGCTGACCCCACCTGGGGGTTTGTGGGGCGGCACCTAATTAGTATTGGGCAGGTGGGCGCCAATGCCACTATGGGTACATTTACGATGCCTGCCTGCCTTACTTGCCAGAAACTCCAGCACCTGACTGAGGTTGGGAGGTGGGAGTTGCTCATGCCCCCCGACCCCAGCCATGTTCCGCTTGGGCCCCCTGAGCAATTCCCTAAGGTTTGTCCTGGCTGCTTACAGGGAATCCAGAACAAGGAGGCACAAGCTTAAAATTAGAGCTAGGCCGTTCTGGGTTGATGTCAGGAAGCACTTCTTCACACAAAGGGGAGTGGAAATTTGGAAATCTCTCCCCCAGAAAGCTATTGAGGCTGGGGGTCAATTGAAAATTTCAAAACTGAGATTGATAGATTTTTGTTAGGCGAGGGTATTAAGGGATATGGAACCATGACGGATAAATGGAGTTAAGATACAGATCAGCCATGATCTAATTGAATAGCAGAACAGGATCGAGGGGCTGAATGGCCTACTCCTGTTCCTATGCTTCCTGGTTTGGACTGCACTGGTGGGGTCCGCACTCATCTGTGCGGAGACCGGTACCCCTCACCTGTGCAGAGACCGGTATCACTCACTAGTGTGGAGACCGGTACCCCTCACCTGTGCAGAGACCGGTGCCCCTCACCTGTGTGGAGACTGGTACCCCTCACCTGTGTGGAGACCGGTACCCCTCACCCGTGCCCCTCGCCCGTGCGGACACCGGTGCCCCTCACCTGTGCGGAGACTGGTACCCCTCACCTGTGTGGAGACCGGTACCCCTCACCTCACTGCACATACTGCCGTCCACCGGGTCTCTATCTGACTGTAGTGAATGGGAACTCTGGCATCGGGAGCCTCCGACCCTGCCTCCATCCCCTCGTCGTCATTTGCCTTTTAAGGGCTGGGCAGAGTTCCATCCTTTACAAAGCAAATCGTAAACCACAGGAAATGTGGAGATCCGGCAGTTTCCTAGGATCATAGAATCTTTGAATGTTATCGCACAGAAGGAGGCCATTCAGCCCATCGTGTCCATGCCGGCTGAAAAAGAGCCATCCAGCTTAATCCCACTTTCCAACATTTGGTCCGTAGCCCTGTGGGTTACAGTACTTCAAATGCACATCCAGGTACTTTTTAAATTGGTGGAGGGTTTCTGCCTCTCCCACCCTTTCAGGCAGTGAGTTCCAGACCCCACCACCCTCTGAGTGAAAAAAATTCTCCTCAGCTCCCCTCTAATCCTTCTACCAATTACTTTAAATCTATGCCCCCTGGTTATTGACCCCTCTGCTAAGGGAAATAGGTCCTCCCTATCCACTCTATCTAGTCCTGTCATAATTTTATACACCTCAATTAAATCACCCCTCAGCCTCCTTTGTTCCGGGACTCGGAGACTACTAAAGGCCCAGGCTCAAGGGCCTACCCGCACTCGGAGCGGAGCTACAGGCGGGAGCGGACCGAGGAGAGAGCGCGGGACTCGGAGACTACTAAAGGCCCAGGCTCGAGGGCCTACCCGCAGAGAGGCAATCGGTGAAAAAATCAAGGATTGACGTCACAGGACAGCGGGTAGGTGATTGGCGAGTCGATAAAGGGAGCAGCGGAGGCCTGAGGTGAGTAATTAAACTCACCTACGTGAGTCTTTTTCCCCAGCGGGGAAGGAGCTTCGCGGCTTTTTCAAAGGCAGGCGGCGGGGCCAATTCATTGGTACCCGTATATAGGTGGAGCGGTTGCTAAACCCGAGACACTACACTAGTAGTGTCTCCCACCCTCCCACCTCCTCTAACCTTTTGGGGGGTAGAGGGAATTTAAAGGGTAGGTTTGTTTTTATATTTTGTTTTCAGGGACTTAACTCCTGGACCTAAGATAAATAAGAAGCAAAAAGTAATCCAAAGTGGGACGTCACCAAGGAAGAGGTAAGTGATTGGTTGGTGAGTATTTTCCTGCTGAATTTGTCTAAGGTTAGAGTTTGTGGATTCTAGGGTCTCTGTTGTGTAGTGGGGGACTGCTGTTCAGCAAGGGCCCTTGAGTATACCTTTTAATTGAAGTGAAATTGGTGGGATTCATTTAATTGGAATTAATTAGTTAAAGGATAAGTCATGTCAGGACAGCCCGGCCCCGTGTTATGCTCTTCCTGCTCTATGTGGGAAATCAGGGACCCTTCCGGTGTCCCTGACGACCAGGTGTGCGGGAAATGTATCCAGCTGCAGCTACTGACAAACCGCATTGCGGCACTGGAGCTGCGGATGGATTCATTATGGAGCATTCGCGATGCTGAAAACGTCATGGATAGCACGTTTAGTGAGATGGTCACACCGCAGGTAAAGGTTGTAAAGGCAGGAAGTAAGTGGGTGACCTCCAGGCAGAGTAAGAGGAGCAGGCAGGCAGTGCAGGGGTCCCCTGTGGCCGTCCCCCTCTCAAACAAATATACCGCTTTGGATATTGTTGAGGGGGATGACTTATCAGGGGAAGGCAGCAGCAGCCAACTTCCTGGCACCAGGGGTAGCTCTGCTGCACAGGCTGGGAGGAAAAAGAGTGGAAGAGCTATAGTGGTAGGGGATTCTATCGTAAGGGGAACAGACAGGCATTTCTGTGGCCGTAAACGTGACTCCAGGATGGTTTGTTGCCTCCCTGGTGCCAGGGTCATGGATGTCACTGAGCGGCTACAGGGCATTCTCAAGGGGGAGGGTGAGCAGGCAGAGGTCGTGGTCCACATTGGGACCAACGACATAGGTAGGAAGGGAGATGAGGTCCTGCATCAAGAATTTAGGGATCGAGGTAGCAGATTAAAGAGCAGGACCTCAAAGGTTGTAATCTCTGGATTACTCCCAGTGCCACGGGCTAGTGAGTATAGAAATAGGAGGATAGAACAGATGAATGCGTGGCTAAAGAGTTGGTGCAGGAGGGAGGGTTTCAGTTTCCTGGATCACTGGGCCTGCTTCTGGGGAAGGTGGGACTTGTACAAGTCGGACGGGTTGCACCTGAACCAGAGCGGGACAAATATCCTTGCGGGGAGGTTTGCTAGCACTGTTGGGGGGGGTTTAAACTAACTTGGCAGGGGGATGGGATACAGAGTGGAGCTACATTAGGGGGTGATGTGCAGCCAAATATAGAGAAAAAAACAAGTCAGCTTGGAAGACAGCGCAAATATGTCAGAGCAAGGCTGGATGGCATCTATTTTAATGCAAGGAGTCTTGCGAATAAGGTGGATGAACTGAAGGTGTTGATAAACACATGGGAGTATGATATTGTTGCTGTCACAGAGACATGGTTGAGGGAGGGGCAAGACTGGCAGCTCAATATTCCGGGGTACAGAATCTTCAGGCGAGACAGAGGGGGAGGTATAAGAGGAGGGGGGGTCCGCAATATTAATTAAAGAATCAATTACTGCCATAAGGAGGGATGATATATTAGCAGGTTCCTCTAATGAGGCCATATGGGTGGAGCTTAAAAACAAAAAGGGGGCAAGCACTTTGATGGGAGTGTACTATAGACCCCCAAACAGTCAGGGGGAGACAGAGGAACAGATATGTAGGCAAATCTCAGAAAATTGTGCAAATAATAGGGTAATATTAGTGGGGGATTTCAACTTCCCCAATATTAACTGGGATACTCAGAGTGTAAAAGGCTTAGAGGGTACAAAATTCTTAACGTGCATCCAGGAGAGCTTTTTGAGCCAGCATGTAGAAAGTCCTACAAGAGAGGGGGCGGTACTGGACCTAATTCTAGGGAATGTGGCCGGCCAAGTGGAAGAAGTGCTAGTAGGTGAGCACTTTGGTGACAGTGACCATAATTCGGTGAGATTTAAGGTGGTCATGGAAAAGGACAGGGAGGGGCCGGAAATAAAGGTTCTAAATTGGGGGAAGGCCGATTTTAATAGGATAAGGCAGGATCTGGCCAAAATGGACTGGGATCAGCTGCTTGTAGGAAAATCCGCATCGGAGCAATGGGAGTCTTTCAGAAGGGAGATTGAGACCATACAATGGCAACATGTTCCAGTAAAGGTCAAGGGTGGTTCCAAGAACTCCAGGGAACCTTGGATGTCAGGGGATATACGAGAATGGATTAGGAAAAAAAGGAGGGCTTTTGGCAGATACAAAAGGCTAAGGACGGAGGAAGCCCTAGAGGAGTACAAAAAGTGCAGGGGGATACTTAAAAAGGAAATTAGGAGATCAAGGAGGGGCCATGAAAAAACACTGGCGAGCAAAATAAAGGAAAATCCTAAGATGTTTTATAAGTATATTAAGGGTAAGAGGATGACTAGGGAAAAAATAGGGCCCATTAGGGACAAAAATGGCAATCTGTGTGTGGAGCCGGCAGATGTAGGAGGGGTTCTAAATGAATTTTTTGCATCTGTTTTCACTATGGAGAAGGACGACGTAGACATAGAAATATGACAGGGGGACTGTGATATACTCGAACATATTAACATCGAGCGGGAGGAGGTATTGGCGGTTTTAGCAGGCCTAAAAATGGATAAATCCCCAGGCCCGGACGAAATGTATCCCAGGCTATTCTTTGAGGCAAAGGAGGATATTGCGGGGGCTCTGACACATATATTCAGAACCTCTCTGGCCACAGGGGATGTGCCAGAGGACTGGAGAACCGCTAATGTAGTACCATTATTCAAGAAGGGGAGTAGGGAAAAACCGGGGAACTACAGGCCAGTGAGCCTAACATCAGTGGTAGGAAAATTATTGGAAAAAATTCTGAAGGACAAAATTAGTCTCCACTTGGAGAAGCAAGGATTAATCAGGGATAGTCAACATGGCTTTGTCAAGGGAAGATCATGTCTGACTAATTTGATTGAATTTTTTGAGGGGGTGACTAGGCGTGTGGATGAGGGTAACGCAGTGGATGTGGTATACATGGATTTCAGTAAGGCCTTCGATAAAGTCCCGCACAGGAGACTGGTCAAGAAGGTACGAGCCCATGGAATCCAGGGTGCCTTGGCACTTTGGATACAAAACTGGCTTAGTGGCAGAAGGCAGAGGGTGATGGTCGAAGGTTGTTTTTGTGACTGGAAGCCCGTGGCCAGTGGGGTACCACAGGGATCTGTGCTGGGGCCCTTGCTGTTTGTGGTCTACATTAACGACTTGGATATGAATGTAAAAGGTATGATCAGTAAGTTCGCTGATGATACAAAAATTGGTAGGGTGGTAAATAGCGAGGAGGATAGCCTCAGTCTGCAGGACAATATAGATGGGTTGGTCAGATGGGCGGAACAGTGGCAAATGGAATTTAACCCGGAAAAGTGTGAGGTGATGCACTTTGGAGGGACTAACAAGGCAAGGGAATACGCAATGAATGGGAAGACCCTAGGCAAGACAGAGGGTCAGAGGGATCTTGGTGTGCAAGTTCACAGATCCCTGAAGGCGGCGGAACAGGTAGATAAGGTGGTAAAGAAGGCATATGGGATACTTGCCTTTATTAGCTGAGGCATAGAATATAAGAGCAAGGAGGTTATGATGGAGCTGTATAAAACACTGGTTAGGCCACAGCTGGAGTATTGTGTGCAGTTCTGGTCGCCGCACTACAGGAAGGATGTGATCGCTTTGGAGAGGGTGCAGAGGAGATTCACCAGGATGTTACCAGGGCTGGAGCGCTTCAGCTATGAAGAGAGACTGGGAAGATTGGGTTTGTTTTCCTTGGAGCAGAGGAGGCTGAGGGGGGACATGATTGAGGTGTACAAAATTATGAGGGGCACAGATAGGATGGATACTAAGGAGCTTTTTCCCTTCATTGAGGGTTCTATAACCAGGGGGCATAGATTCAAGGTAAAAGGCGGGAGGTTTAGAGGGGATTTGAGAAAGAACTTTTTCACCCAGAGGGTGGTTGGAGTCTGGAACTCACTGCCTGAGAGGGTTGTGGAGGCAGGAACCCTCACAACACTCAAGAAGCATTTGGATGAGCACTTGAAATGCCATAGCATACAAGGCTACGGACCAAATGCTGGAATATGGGATTAGATTAGACTGGGCTTGATGGCCGGCGCGGACCCGATGGGCCGAAGGGCCTCTATCCGTGCTGTATAACTCTATGACTCTATAACAACACCAGCCGATCCAATTTTTTCTCATAGCTAAAATTCTCCAGTCCTGGCAACATCCTCGTAAATCTCCTCTGTACCCTCTCTAGTGCAATCACATCTTTCCTGTAATGTGATGACCAGAACTGTATGCAGTACGCAAGCTGTGGCCTAACTAGTGTTTTATACAGTTCTAGCATAATCTCCCTGTTCTTATATCCTGTGCCTTGGCTAATAAAGGAAAGTATCCCGTATGCCTTCTTAACCACCTTATCTATATGTCCTGCTACCTTCAGGGATCTGTGGACATGCACTCCAAGGTCCCTTAGTTCCTCTACACCTCTCATTATCTTCCCATTTATTGTGTATTCCCTTGCCTTGTTTGCCCTCCCCAAATGCATTACCTCACACTTCTCTGGATTGAATTCCATTTGCCACTTTTCTGCCCACCTGACCAGTCCATTGATATCTTCCTGCAGTCCACAGCTTTCCTCCTCATTATCAACCACATGGCCATTTCTGTATCATCTGCAAACTTCTTGATCATGCCACCCACATTCAAATCCAAATCATTAATATATGCCACAAAAAGCAAGGGACCCAGTACTGAGCCCTGGGGAACCCCACTGGAAACAGCCTTCCAGTCTCAAAAACACCCATCGACCATTACCCTTTGCTTCCTACCACTGGGCCAATTTTGGATCCAACTAACCACTTTCCCTTGGATCCCACGGGCTTTTACATTTTTGACCATTTTCTGAGAGTTCTGCTCGTCTCCCAGTGTTACTTCACACCCATTGTATTGGGAGGTCTCTGGTCCCAGGTGGCCGGCAAGCTTTGTCTGAAATAGGCTCTTCACTCGATTGTGAACGGAAGCCTGAAAGCTATCGGGGTAAACTTTCATCAAGAACAAAATATTAGGCTGCAGGAGGCCAGTCAGAATTTATTTGGTTGAGACAAGCAAGACAACCCACTGATGTGGGGAAGCGTAACAAGTGTATTATTTTGTATTATTACATGAATTCAAATTCGTACATATTGAACCAAGGGAATTTTGTCATAATTGTTGCTCTGTTTATTCACTTATGGTGAAATAAAGCAGCTTAACAATTTTCTAGATCTGCCTTTGAAAAGATTGCAAAGGTGCACATGGCAGCATATACAAAGGACATGAATATCCAGTTCAGATCAGAAGGGGTCTTATTGTTACCCCTCTGGGGTCATTCCATTGTATAGTTACATATTGGGCAGTCCAGGCACACCCTTAAGCATAAGATATTCAGACGCTTACAGGAGTGACTAACACCACTGTACCTAAGAGGAGAGCTAAGGCAAGACCCAGACTTATAGTAGACACAGATCTGGCAATGACCATGCCAAACTGGCTTCACAGGTTTTCGGTCAGCAGACTGCCACAAGCAGAGCTGTACATAGGAACATAGTAACAGGAGTAGGCCATTCAGCCCCTTGAGCTTGTTCCACCATTCAATTAGATCAGGGCTGATCTGTATCTTAACTCCATCTACCCGCCTTGGTTCCGTAACCCTTAATACCCTCGCCTAACAAATATCTATCAACCTCAGTTTTGAAATTTTCAATTGACCCCCAGCCTCAAAAGCTTTTTGGAGGAGAGAGTTCCAGATTTCCACTCCCCTTTGTGTGAAGAAGTGCTTTCTGACATCACCCCTGAACGGCCTAGCTCTAAATTTAAGATTATGCCCCTTATTTTGGACTCCCCCACCAGAGGAAATAGTTTCTCTTTATCTACCCTATCCACTCCTTTAATCATCTTAAACACCTCCATTAGATCAGCCCTTAATCTTCTTTACTCTAGGGAATACAAGCCCAGTCTATGCAACCTGGCCTCATAATTTAACCCAATTAGCCCTGGCTTCATTCTGGTGAATCTGGGCTGCACCCCCTCCAAGGCCAATATATCCTTCCTGAGGTGCAGTGCCCAGAACTGGACACAATATTCTAAATGGGATCTAACCAGAGCTTTATATAACTATAAGACCATAAGACCATAAGAGATAGGAGCAGGAGTGGACCATTCGGCCCCTCGAGCCTGCTCTGCCATTTAATGAGATCATGGCTGATCTGGTTTTTACCTCAACTCCATTTTCCCGCCTTTTCCCCATATCCTTTGACTCCCTTGCTGATGAAAATTTTGTCTAACTCATCCTTGAATGTATTCAATGACTCAGCCTCCACAGCTTTTTGGGGTAAAGAATTCCAAAGATTCACGACCATCTGGGAGAAGAAATTCCTCCTCATTTCCATCTTAAACGGGAATCCCTTATTCTGAGACTATGTCCCCTAGTTTTAGATCCCCCCATGAGGGGTAACATCCTCTCAACATCTACCCTATCGAGTCCCCTCAGAACCTTGTATGTTTTAATAAGATCTCCTCTCATTCTTCTAAACTCCAATGAGTATAGACCCAACCTGTTCAATCTTTCCTCATAAGACAACCCTTCCATACCCGGAATCAACCTAGTGAACCTTCTCTGAACTGCCTCCAATGCAAGTATGTCCTTCCTTAAATAAGGGCACCAGAGCTGTATGCAGTACTCCAGGTGTGGTCTAACCAGCACCCTGTACAGTTGTAGCATGACTTCCCTGCTTTCATACTCCACACCCCTAGAAATAAAGGCCAATATTCCGTTTGCCTTCCGGATTACCTGCTGCACCTGTATGTTGACTTTTTATGTTTCATGTACGAGGACACCCAGATCCCTCTGTACCGCAGCATTTTGTAGTATTTCTCCATTCAAATAATATTTTGCTTTTTTATTTTTCCTCCCAAAGTGGATGACTTCACATTTTCCCACATTATATTCCATCTGCCAAATTCTTGCCCATTTGCTTAACCTGTCAATATCCCTTTGCAGACCGATGTGTCCTCATCGCAATTTGCTTTTCCACTTATATAACTGTAACATAACTTCTACTCCTTTGTATTCCAGTCCTCTTGAGATAAAGGCCAACATTCCATTAGCCTTTTTAATTAATTTTTGTACCTGTCCACTAGCTTTTAGTGATTTCTGTACTTGAACTCTTAAATCTCTGCGCTCTTCCGTAGTTTCTAACTTCTCGCCAGTTAGAAAATATTCTGATCTATCTTTCTTAGGTCCCAAGTGGATGACCTCACATTTCCCCACATTGAATTCCATTTGCCCACTCACTTAATCTATCAATATCCATTTGCCACTTTCTGCTCCCATCTATTTACTGTCCCACCTAATTTGGTGTCATCAGCAAACTTGGATACATAAGTTTGGACAATCACCATATGGCTGGCACTGCCAATGACAGTAACATCAAATGTGCCCTCAAACTCTTCTTCCTCTGCCTACCATCGAGAGCTGGCATGAGTTCTCCTGAGGCTCCAGAGCTTATCCATGTAAAGTTAATTGATTGGAGCCAATCCATTGTTTTCAATGTATTATCTTCAGGCTCCCTTTGAAGTTGATGCTTTAATCTTCATCCAGTGGATGGAAACCTGGGTACCCCTGGTGAAGTGGAATTGGGACAGGCCGCACCGATACCCCTTACAGGCACCTGTCCCCCACCCCAACTATGCTGATTGAGCCCCGTCTCCACAATTTGGGATGAGGTCTGGGGGTTTCAAACATGGGCACTTTGGGGCCTCACTCCACCTTCCATTGGCGGAGTGAGACCACACTGGGTACTACCTCCTGATGGAACATAAATCAAGAGTCAATTGTAAATTGTAACAACTACTTTATTTTAATATGTAAAATATCTGAAACCCTTACAGAATAAATTATATCTTTATTCAAAGGTTGAACGTACAGGCCAAAATACACCAAAGAAATGCCCTGTTACCTTCTAGATTCAACACTGTGAAACATGCACTTTGTGTACTTTAGTTTTTCCCTGCAGTGCAATGTTGGGTATAATGATTACAGCTGCAGCTTAAGTTACAACAAGCTCCTGTCCCACTGCGCTCTCGGTGTAGCCACTTGTTTTCATGTCATAGGCCAAGGCATTTAATTTTTCACAGAAAAAGAGTCTGGATTGTGCAATGTGATCCCTGGACATTGGTGAAAATGCTGGAATGCCGTGTAATAAAGCAGAATTGAAAGTGGTCAGCCACCGAACAACAATGGCCCTGGTCACGGGCCGTGTTTCAGCTTTTCTAAGGCGATGTTCAGCAGCATTTTCTAGATTGGCCTTGTGGATGAATATATTGGAACCACTGGGGAGGGTGTGGTTACTTGGGACAGTGCTAGCAGGACTACTTACACTTTATACACCTTCTTTTACATTTTAGGACCATTGCCAGCCTAAGGTAGCTGGGCGATGGATTCAATTTTTCAGCAGGTGGGCACAACACCTAACCATTACCCCTGACCAAGTGCTGATGTTGTCCAGTACTCCGTGTGGGATGGGGTCCAACTATAGGCCACTGGGGAGCACATTGATTCCTGCCCACTTACTCCAAATCCAGTGGGACAGCACTGGTGAATGGCGATGAAATATTCGGGCTAAAAATCTAGCAAGTTGCTCAGTGCAATTGGAAAATACGTCATTTGCGTAAACACAGGGAATGTTTACAAAAATCATGTCCGTTTCCTCACAAATTGGTAGTAATATAATGCAAAATGCATATCGCCAGTAAGTTATTTGATGTTTTGCTAACCCAACGCCCTTACTGGAAGCACTGAGGGGTTCTGAACTGTGCTCAGTGAGATTCATCTCTCATTGAGTCTCTCCAATATAATTGGTAAATGCACAACTCAAGGGGAAACAGCTGTACTGAGGAGGAAGGTTCCTGGGTTGACTCCTTGTCCGCATTGGGTCCGCTGTTCTTAACTGGGGAGGCAGGCGTGATGCTACAATTGGCCCAAACAAGGGAAATGCTCAAAAGAATGAAGATGGTAGCTTTCAAAATGTTTGACAAATTGACGCACAAAAATTACTAATTAATTAACCTTAAAACTTGTTCATTTTATTTTGGTATAATTCTAAATGGTACAATTTTAAAGGGGGTGCAGGAACAGAGAGACCTGGGGGTATATGTGCACACCATTGAAGGTGGCAGGACAGGTTGAGAAAGCGGTTTAAAAAAGCACACCGGATCCTGGGCTTTGTAAATAGAGGCATAGAGTACAAAAGCAAGGAAGTTATGATGAACTTTATAAAACACTGGTTCGGCCACAACTGGAGTATTGTGTCCAATTCTGAGCACCGTACTTTAGGGAGGATGTGAAAGCCTTGGAGAGGGTGCAGAAAAGATTTACCAGATTGGTACCAGGGATGAGGGACTTCGGTTACGTGGATAGACTGGAGAAGCTGGGGTTGTTCTCCTTGGAACAGAGAAGGTTAAGAGGAGATTTGATAGAAGTGTTCAAAATCATGAAGGGTTTAGATAAAGTAAATAGAGACTGTTTCCATTGGTGGAAGGGTTGAGAACCAGAGGACACAGATTTAAAATGATGGCATAAGAACCAAAGGCGACATGAGGAAAAACTTTTTCGCACAGTGAGTTGTTATGATCTGGAATGCACTGCCTGAAAGGGTGGTAGAAGCAGATTGAATTGTGGCTTTCTTAAAGGAATTGGATAAATACTTGAAGGGAAAAAAATTGCAAGGCTATGGGGAAAGAGCGAGGTAATAGGACTAACTGGATTGCTCTTACAAAGAGCTGGCGAGGGCTCGATGGGCCGAACGGCCTTCTTCTGTGCTGTAACCATTCTATGATTCTAAAAACTCCCTGGGTTCTCACTCCTAATCACCATCCAGTGACTCTGGCTGCAAAGTGCACAGACATGGGACATCAAGGTGAGGAAGGAGAGAATGTGCCTGTGAAGCCCTCATTGGTTGACATTAGCTGACACTATTCAGGAGAGGAAGAGAGAGAACAAAAAAAATGAAGAGAAAAATCCCACGAGGGTTGTGCCTTTGTAGACATCAAACCCACCCCCTCATTCTCCTGAATTCAAATACCATTTTCAGGTATAACAGGGCTGAAGGAATAAACAATATGAAAGCTACTTTTATCATGAATTTGACTTTGGAGCTCGATTGCACACAATGGTTGATGGAGGAATTCCCTACCTTACACCATTGTGTGAGCTCTATCACCACACGGACTGCAGCCATTCAAGGGGAAAGTCCACCACCACCTTCTCAGGGCAATTAGGGATGGGCAATAAATGCCGAACTTGTCAGCAATGCCCACATCCCAAGAATGAATAAGGATAAATCCATAATTCCTCTCTCAGATGCAAATCATGATTGATATGCACAGAGCTAGTAGGAAACTTTGTCCAACTTTGGTTTAAAACAAGTGGCTTAAAACACACTAAAGAAGCAGTTCCCTCATTTCTGTTCAACTACCCTTGTAATCCGAATCTTACTATACTTTATGAGGCCCTCTCAGGTGGACATAAAAGATCCCACGGCACTATTTGAAGAGAAGGGGAATTCTCTCCATTTCCTGGCCAATATTGATCCCTCAACTAACATCACTAAAACAGATGATCTGGTCATTTATTTCATTGTTGTTTGTGGGACCTTGCTGTGTACACATTGGCTGCTGCGTTTCCCAGGGACCTGTCCGAGGTTTTTAATGAACTGGGGGCAGAGGTTCAGCTTCATTCAGTTGAAAAATAAGAGACTGCTCAACATAATCTCACTTCATAAAAAGAGCTTGATCAGAGATGATACGTTCATCCCATCAACTGCAGTTCAGGTTCAAATCCCAGATGGCAGAGGTGAAAGGTCATTGCTGTAAAACGCTTTGGGACGTGCCGAAGTCATGAAAGGCACTATATAAATGCAAATCTTTCCTTATTTATGTAAAATCCCATCACCTCTCTCCCTTCTGAATTTAACAATAAGTGATGCTTACATTTTCCTCATCTACTGTGCTCCAATAGGACAGCTGCGATCAGGTAAGTAATAGAAGCAGCATCTGAGTGGAACCTGGTGGCCGTCCATCACCCATCAGGACTGGCCACCCATTACCGTTTGTCCGGGGCACGGTCCCCAAACAGTCTCTTCTTGCTTGACGGCTACACTCAGGAATGCTCCAACACCTTGTACCCTAGAGAGGTGGAATGCTGGCCTGCGTCTCTGGCTCCTCTGCTTGGTAGCGCTCTGAGAGGTCCCAATTTCAATCAGGCCAAGTGAAAGCGAGGAATTTCCTCCAGGATGGAAGAAAGGCCTATAGATGCTACAGACAAATATTGTAGATTAATTGGAAGCTCCTTCCACCAGCACTAGAGAGGAGTGGTGAGTTTGACTACTCTGAGATAAAGGAAACACTCTTAGCACATTGAGAAAGACAAACATCTCAAAGCACTTGCCATGAATTACTTTGGAAAATGTAGTCACTGTTATTATGTAGATAACTGCAGCATACAGCAAGGTCCCTCAAACAGCAATGAGATAAATAACCAGCTAATCTGTTTTTGGTGGTGTTGTTTGATGGAGGAATGGTGGCCAGAACATCAGGAAAACTCCCTGCTCCTCTTTGAAAATTCCTTTGCGATCCATAATGCCCACCAGAACAGACAGATAAAACCCTCGGTTTAATGCCTCATGTGAAAAATGGCACCTCGGCCAATGCAGCACTCCTTCAGTACTGCACTGAGTGGCAGCCTAGATTACATGCTCAAATCCTGGAGTGGGGTCTGACCTCACAACCATCGCCTCAGAGGTGAGAGTACTACCAACTGAGCCAAGCTGACAAATCATTTGGGAATCAGATGGAAAGTTGTTGAGGGGTATTCCTGTCTGGCACCAGATAAAAGGGAAGGCAGAGAATGCAATGGAACATTAGGGGAAACAGAAGTGGCTGAAATCATCCATCTGTAGAAACATTGATAACACTCGTCAGGGAAAGAGACAGAGACAGAGAGAAAAGAGAGAGATAGGGACAGAGAGAAAGAATAGTTTGAATTGAGCCCCGTGACAGACTGTCGAGTGCTGGATTGCTTCACCTCTCAACTACATTCTCTTGTTTTTCAATGGGAAAGGTGCAGAACATAGCACAGGCAGGCAGGCCAGAATGGGGCGCAGAATCCCAGGCCATAGGCAGAAGGCCACAGGATAGGAAAGGAAAGGAAGGTGGAAACTGGCTCCTGAGACATATTTTAGAAACCTGGCATTTCGCAATGGGCAGTAATCACAAGACGCTGCCAGCCTGCTACTCATCAGCTTCAATGTCTGAACATCTAGTTTTGTGATGTGATAGTCTGGCTGGGTCACTCAATCACCAACCGCTGAGATTGTAGTAAAGGGTCCACAGACCTGGGGGTAAATTTTAACCCCACGAACCGGTGGGTGGGAAGGTAAAAATCATCAAAAAGTAAAATCCGGTTTTAATGGAGGTGGGTCGAGAGGCTGGTGACCAATCCGCTCCCAGGAGGCGGGTCAGTCAGTGAAAGCTTTCAAGGAGGCTGCGGGACACCATTTTGACAGGCTTTTTATTTTTAACTCCTGGGGGCCGGGATTCCTGGGACTTCTGCTTCACACCACGTGGGAGGAGGCGAGAAGGCCCGGGTCAGCAGGTACGTGCCTTTATTGGACTACTCGTGGGCCTGGAGGAGCAGGAGTGCTTCATCGGCTCAACAAGCCTACCTGCCGCAATCCCCCTCCCCATTTCGACTCCCCCCCCCAACAATCTTCGACCCCCCCCCAACGATCTCCGACCTCCCCACAAAGATCTCCGACCTCCCCCCAATGATCTCTGACCCCCCCATGATCTCCGACCCCCCCCCCAATAACAATCTCCCACCCCCCCCATCACGACCTCCGACCCCCCCAACAATTTCCAAAAGTCAAACCATCTACCATTTCTTGAAAAGAAGGATTGAGTAGTACAATCTGGGTTTTGAGCTGCCAAAACAAGTTAGCAGGCTGGGCAAAGATGAAGGGGGCTTGGGGCAATTGGACTGATCTCGTGGATAAATCAAATGTCCAGAGAGCTTTCTGTGGACTCCCTCCTCACTTTGAGACGTACAATACGCAGTGTGTATGAGTTCAGTTTTACAGAGCTGCCATTCCACGTAGGGCTGGGTTGGTGTGTCCGACACATGAGTGAAGATTGGCAGAAACTCCACCAGAGAGGGAACGCAGTCCCATTGGCAGCTTACGGGGCCGCAGAACCAGAGACCAGTACTCGAACACAGCTCACCCACACCCCCAATTCAGAGCATTTTTTCCGACTCGATGGAAACTGGAGTGCATCACCTTCAGAGTTTTAAAAAAGTTTTAAAAAAAACACGTTAGTTCAAAGAGCAGATTCTCATATCAATGACTGGGATACTGCTGACAGCACAAAGTGGGCCCAGCCATCTGGAAGGGCTCTCACTGCCTCCAATACCAGCCTGCTCTGATAGCTCAGTACTGTCACTTCAGGACCAAACATTGTGCCAAGTATCTTGAAGCATCCCCAGGCTCAAAGACAAATTATGCGGATTGTACAACAGGTGTCCCAGTAATAATGAAGCAGGAGCAGAGTGGATGGTGATGTTTATTCTTTATGTACAAATGTTGCTAGCCCATTTCCTGATTCTGGTTGCTCCACACTGTATATGTTGGGTATAATGGTGAGAGTCTCCTATATATATCTTGCATTTAGTCCATTTGTTAATCACCGGTTTGGCCAGCCAGTACAGAATACTAGGATCTGGAGGAGTCCCACAGCTCCCTGGAGTCAGGATATCCTAGAGTTTCTGTGCTTCTTCAAGTCCTTGTATAAACCTGGCTGAAAATCCTGTGCAATATTCCGAGTCTTCAGTTGCGGAGAAGGGTATTGGGTCCTCCATTTTGGCAGCGGTGCTGTTTGTGTTGAGGTCTCCTTCTTTGCCAGCGTTGTCGTCGTCCGCAATCTCCGTCCCAAAATCCTTGCAGTGGAGGTTTGGGCAAGATAATTCAGACAGGATCCGGCCTGCCCTCTGCAGCTCTGCCACTTCTTTGGCGCTGCAGGCCGGGGTGTTTGTTTCGTAGGTCTCATGGAAACTGTTATAATCCACTTCATAGAAATCTTTCTCCAGAGTTAACACTGGGTTGAATCGATATCCCCAAAGTACCTCTGAGGCCGAGTACGAGCTTCTGGCCTGACAGGTCATTCCTGTTGGGAAAGTACATTGGATAGGGTGAGTGCACAACACAAGGAGCATTCGTACCTGATATACAAGAGAGTCGGCTGTATTGCCCCTTAGATGCTCTATATGGAGATATCGACACTCAGCTGTGGCCCAGTGGTCGCGCTCTCGCCTTGGGGTCAGAAGTTGTGGGGTTCAAATCCTACTCCAGAGACTTCAGCACAAAATCCAGGCTGATACTTCAGTGCAGTGATGAGGGAGTGCTGCACTGTCGGAGGTGCTGTTTTTCAGATGAGATGTTAAACTGAGGCCCTGTCTGTCCTGTCAGGTGAAAGATCCCATGCCATTATTTTGAAGAAGAGCTGGGGAGTTCTCCCTGGTGTCCTGGCTAATACTTAGCCCTCAACCAACATCACTAAAAAACAGATTATCTGCTCATTATCACATTGTTGTTTATGCGAGCTTGCTGTGTATAATTTGGCTGTTGCATTTCCTACATTGTTTTTTATTCGTTCATGGGATGTGGGTGTCGCTGGCAAAGCCAGCATTTATTGCCCATCCCTAATTGCCCTTGAGAAGGTGGTGGTGAGCCGCCTTCTTGAACCACTGCAGTCCGTGTGGTGAAGGTTCTCCCACAGTGCTGTAAGGTAGGGAGCTCCAAGATTTTGTCCCAGCGACGATGAAGGAACGGCGAAATATTTCCAAGTCAGGATGATGTGTGACTTGGAGGGGAACGTGCAGGTGGTATTGTTCATAACAACAGTTACTACAAAAGCACATCATTGGCTTTTAGGAAAAATGGAAGCACATGGAATTGGAGGCAACCTTTTGACATGGGTAGGGAATTGATTGGGAGGTAGGAGACAGAGAGTCGGGATAATGGGTATGTACTTCAATTAGCAGGATGTGACTAGTGGTATCCCTCAGGGATCTGTACTGGGGCCTCAGCTTTTCACTATATTTGTCAATGACTTAGATTAAGGAATAGAGAGCTGTGTATCTAAGTTGGCTGACAACAGTAAGTTAGGTGGCACAGTAAATAGTGCAGGTGGGAGCAGGAAGTTGCAAAGGGACATTGATAGATTAAGTGAGTGGGCAAAACTGTGGCAGATGGAGTTCAACGTAGGGAAGTGCAAGGTAATTCACTATAAGACCATAAGAGATAGGAGCAGGAGTAGGCCATTCGGTCCCTCGAGCCTGCTCCGCCATTCAATGAGATCATGGCTGATCTGATTTTTACCTCAACTCCACTTTCCTGCCTTTTTCGACTCCCTTGCTGGTCAAAAATTTGTCTAACTCAGCCTTGAATGTATTCAATGACTCGGCCTCTACAGCTTTTTGGGGTAAAGAATTCCAAAGATTCACGACCATCTGGGAGAAGAAATTCCTCCTCATTTCCGTCTTAAACGGGTGACCCCTTATTCTGAGACTATGCCCCCTAGTTTTAGATTCCCCCATGAGGGGTAACATCCTCTCAGCATCTACCCTATCGAGTCCCCTCAGAATCTTGTATGTTTCAATAAGGTCTCCTCTCATTCTCCTAAACTCCAATGAGTGTAGACCCAACCTGTTCAATCTTTCCTCATAAGACAACCCTTCCATACCCGCAATCAACCAAGTGAACCTTCTCTGAACCACCTCCCACGGACCTAAGTAAGATAGATCAGAGTATTTTCTAAATGGTGAGAAGCTGGGAACTGTGGAGAAGTAGAGAGATTTAGGAGTCCATGTACAGAAATCACTAAAAACTAGTGGAGATGTACAAAAAATAATTAAAAATGCTCGTGGAATGTTAGCCTTCATCTCAAGGGGGCTAGTATACAAAGGGGTAGAAGTTATGCTACAGTTATGTAAAGCTCTGGTTAGACAGTATCTCGAGTGCTACGTTCAGTTCTGGGCGCCGCATTTCAGGAAGGATATATTGGCCTTTGAGGGGGTGCAGCGCAGATTCACCAGAGTGATACCAGGGCGAAAATGGTTAAATTATGAGGATAGACTAGGCTTGTATTCCCACGAGTATAGAAGATTAAGGAATGACCTTAAGACGTGTTCAACAGAGAGGGTTGATGAAGATAGTGCAGTAGATGTTCTATATATGGGCTTTCAAAAGGCATTTGATAAAGTGCCACATAACAGACTTATTCAAAAAATAGAAGCACATGGGATTAAAGGGACGGTGGTAACTTGGGTACGTAATTGGCTGAGGGACAGGAGGCAGAGAGTAGTGGTGAACGGATGTTTTTCTGACTGGAGAGAAGTATGCATTGGGGTTCCCCAGGGATCGGTATTAGGACTGTTGCTTGTCTTGTCATAACCTGCATTTGGTTTTGGGAGGTACAATTTCAAAGTTGCGGATGATACAAAACTTGGCAACGTAGCAAATGGTGAGCAGGATAGAAACAGACTTCAGGAGGATATAGACAGACTGGTGAAATCAGCAGAAACATGGCAGATGCAATTTAATGTGGATAAGTGAGAAGTGATGCACTTTGGGAGGACCAACATGGAGAGGCAGTATAATCTAAATTGAGTGGGGTGCAAGAGCAGAGGGACCTGGGGGTGCATATTCACAAATCTTTGAAGGTGGCTGGGCAAGTTGATAGGGCGGTTAAGAAAGTGTATGGGATACTTGGCTTTGTAAATAGGGGCATTGAATACAAAAACAAGGAAGTCATGCTAAACCTTTACAAATCACTGGTTAGGCCTCAGCTGGGGTATTGTGTTCAATTCTGGGTGCCACACTTTAGGAAGGATGTCAAGGCCTTGGAGAGGGTAGAGAAGAGGTTTACCAGGATGATACCAGGGATGAGGGACTTCAGTTATGTGGAGAGATTGGAGAAGCTGGGATTGTTCTCCTTAGAGCAGAGAAGGTTAAGGGGAGACCTGATAGAGATGTTCAAAATTATGAGGAGTTTTGATAGAGCAAATAGGGAGAAACTGTTTCCACTGGCCAGTGGGTCAGTAACCAGAGGACACAGATTTAAAATAATTGGCAAAAGAACTAGATGGGAAATTAGGAGAATTTTTTCCACACAGAGGGCTGTTAAGATCTGGAACACACTCCCTGAAAGGGTGGTGGAAGCAGATTCCATCGGAACTTTCAAACGGCAATTGGACATGTACGTGAAGAGCACTAATTTGCAGGGTTATGGGGAAAAAGCTGGGGTGTGGGGTTAAATTGGACAGCTCTTTCAAAGAGCCAGCACAGGCACGGAGGGCCGAATGGCCTCCTTCCATGAAGATTCTATGATCTATTTGGGAAGGTAGAGTTTCTGCTTTGGGCACAATCAGGAAATTGTGCCCAAAATGTGCTTGAAACTGGACTGGTTAGGTTACAGTTCATGTTTCTGCTAAAATTTATTTGCATAATCACAAATTCATCTGCTGTGAAGCCTCGCAATCAGGCAGTGTAATGGAATGTAATGGTTTCTTTTTTTTCTTTCCATTAAAAACTATTTGAGAGTGGGAACCTGGTGCAGTTTTATTAATACAGCTGAAAATGGGTTTATCTGCAAAAATGAACATTTTTAACAAGAGTGCCCAGTCCTCCACCTGTGAGTAAACCTGATATAAAATCACTGAAAACGACTTAAAAATACACTGAGCCATTTAACAGTTTCATTGGTGTACATTCATCAGCTTCTTAGTAAATTAAATATTTTTTGATATGGAAGAAGTTGTTTTAAAACGTGCCGACTAATGCCTGTGCCCCGAAGGAAATGAACGTGATTTGAAGAGACCCCCGAACCAGCACAATCGGGGATCATCTCGCAATTTCGACCCAGGGCCAGTTCTGTGGGCGGGGCCTGTTTCGGGCGAATTGAAACTTGAATCAGCATAAAAGATCGCAGAAAACACAAACCTAATTGGTTTTGGGTGTAACTCACTTATGTTTTAAGTTCCCCGATCTTTTGCGCTGGAATTTCGACGCAAAACTAACTGTAACAAGCGGAAACTCTACCTCGAGGTATTTAAGATGATTAAAGGAATTGATAGGGTTGATAGAGAGAAACTATTTCCTCTGGTGAGGGAGTCCAGAACAAGGGGGCATAACCTTAAAATTAGAACTCGGCCGTTCAGGGGTGATGTCAGGAAGCACTTCTTCACACAAAGGGGAGTGGAAATCTGGAACTCTCTCCCCCAAAAAGCTGTTGAGGCTGGGGGTCAATTGAAAATTTCAAAACTGAGATTGATAGATTTTTGTTAGGTAAGGTTATTAAGGGTTGCAGAACCAAGGCGGGTAGATGGAGTTAAGATACAGATCAGCCATGATCTTATTGAATAGCAGAACAGACTTGAGGGGCTGAATGGCCAACTCCTGTTCCTATGTTCCTAACCAGAGGACATCGATTTAAGATATTGGCAAAAGAGGAGATGAGGAGAATTTGTTTTACAGGGTGAGTTGTTATGATCTCGAATGCGCTGCCTGAAAGGATGATGGGAGCAGATTCAATAATAACTTTCTTGAGGGAATTGGATAAATACTTGAAAAGGAAAAAAACTACAGGACTATGGAGAACGAGAAGGGGAGTGGGACTATTTGGATAGCTCTTTCAAAGAGCCAGCACAGACACGATGGGCCGAATGGCCTCCCTCTGTGCTGTATGATTCTGTGATTCTATAATATGATACCATGAGGCAGGAGTGACCACACCTCCTGCTTCATTATTCTGGATCTGTACTTGTCAGAGGTCCAAACACAGCAGTGGCCACAGTAGATGGCTCTCAATGGTAACACCCACCCCCCTCTGATTAGAGGGTCTGAGAAGGGGCTGGAGGAAACATCTGCAGGGCACCAAAAGGTAAATGGCTTTTAAAAGGAAAACTGGTCCAGCAAATAACCGTTGAGCAAGAGGACTCCTTGTTGCTGTTATTGGATCGGAACCAGGAGGCTCTGAAGCTGGCAGCTATTATCATTTGGTCAGGCCTCTTAGACCTGCAGTAGTGGGACAGTACTGACCCCACTTTTGCTTGTGAGGTCTTTCCAAGGGTGTCCCTATGCTGAGGGTGGGGGGAGGGGGGAAAGGGGCTGGGATGTTGGGGTCATTATGTTGACCTGGACCCACATATATAGATGGGTGCCGAGCACATTTTGGTTGCATAGGAACATAAGAAATAGGAGCAGGAGTAGGCCATCCGGCCCCTCGAGCCTGCTCCGCCATTCAACAAGATCATGGCTGATCTTCTACCTCAATGCCATTTCCCTGCACCATCCCCATAACCCTTGATGCCTTTAGTATCTAGAAATCTATCGATCTCTGTTTTGAATGTACTCAATGACTGAGCCTCCACAGCCCCCTGGGGTAGAGAATTCCAAAGATTCACCACCCTCTGAGTGAATAAATTTCTCCTCATCTCAGTCCTAAATGGCCGACCCCTTATTCTGAGACTGTGACCCCTGGATCTAGACCCCCCAGCCAGGGGAAACATCCTCCCTTCATCTACCCTGTCGAGCCCTGTAAGAATTTTGTATGTTTCAATGAGATCCCCTCTCATTCTTCTAAACTCTAGAGAATAAGGCCTAGTCTACTCAATCTCTCCTCATACGACAATTCCGCCATCCCAGGAATCAGTCTGATGAACCTTCGTTGCACTCCCTCTATGGCAAGTATATCCTTTCTTGGGTATTTGGACTTTGCCCAATTCAGGCAGGTGGGGCTCGGAGAAGGGAAACAGAAATTCCTGCCATGTGTCTCTCAGCTGACTTATTTCTCTACTGTTGTCTCGTAGAGATGTTGTTTCCACTTGTCGGGAAGACCAAAATTAGGGGCCATTGATGTAAGATAGTTACTAATAAATCAGGAGAAACTTCTTTACCCAGAGAGTGGTTAGAATGTGGAAATCGCTACCACGTGGAGTAGTTGAGGTGAATAGCATAGATGCATTTAAGAGAAAGCTGAATAAGTACATGAGGGAGAAAGGAGTAGAAGGATATGTTGAAAGGGTTAGATGAAGTAGGGAGGGAGGAGGCTCATGTGGAGCAGAAACATCGGCACAGACCAGTTGGGCCGAATGGCCTATTTCTATGTAATTTTATGTATGTAAAACATCATTTCAAAAGGTAGATGAACATGGTCTACACAGAAGATATCTAATGTCATTCATGCTCACTCGGGAAAGCCATTATTCCTGGACATGTACGTACTGATTTCCACATGATCAGAAACCACTAACACAGAATGCTTGCTTGGTCCTAAAAGAGTCAATGGAAGGGTGTTGGTGCAAATGGGTTTGTGTTAGGGATCCAATATATCAATAGAATCATTGAATTATAGGAGGAGGCTATTCGGCCCATCGTGTCTGCGCCTAATCCTACTTTCCAGCACTGTAGGTTACGGCACATCAGGTGCACATCCAGGTACTTTTTAAAATAAGATGAGGGTTTCTGCCTCTCCCACCCTTTCAGGCAGTGAGTTCCAGACCCCCACCACCCTCTGGGTGAAAAAATTTTTCCTCAATTCCCCTCTAATCCTTCTACCAATTACTTTAAATCTATGCCCCTTGGTCACTGACCCCTCTGCTAAGGGAAATAGGTCCTCCCTATCCACTCTATCTAGGCTCCTCATAATTTTGTACACCTCTATTAAATCTCCCCTCAGCCTCCTTTGTTCCAAGAAAAACAACCCCAGCTTATCCAATCTTTCCTCATAGCTAAAATTCTCCTGTCCTGGCAACATCCTCGTAAATCTCCTCTGTACCCTCTCGAGTGCAATCACATCTTTCCTGTAATGTGATGACCCAGAACTGTACACAGTACTCAAGCTGTGGCCTAACCAATGTTTTATACAGTTCTAGCACAACCTCCCTGCTCTTATATTCTAAGCCTCAGTTAATAAAGGAAAGCATTCCATATGCCTTCTTAACCACCTGATATACCTGCCCTGCTTCCTTCAGGGATCTGTGGACATGTACTCCGAGGTCCCTCACTGCCTCTACGCCTCTCAGTATCCTCCCATTTATTGTGTACTCCCTTGCCTTGTTTGCCCTCCCCAAATGCATTACCTCACACTTCTCCGGATTGAATTCCATTTGCCCACCTGACCAGTCCATTGATCTCTTCCTGCAGTCTACAGCTTTCCTCCTCACTATCAACCACACGGCCAATTTTTGTATCATCTGCAAACTTCTTAATCATGCCCTCTACACTTAAGTCCAAATCATTAATATATATAACTAAAAGCAAGGGACCGAGTACTGAGCGCTGCGGAACCCCACTGGAAACAGCCTTCCAGTCACATCTTCCACTATGTTCCTTTATTTTTAATAAACCTTATATTTAAGCTGATAGCCTATGCACTGAAGCATCGTTTATTTTTCTAATTTCTGAAGAACACGAGTGGACTGGTGACATATCAAGTACGCTTTGACTCCTGGGCCCACTACTTTACCAGTCATGGTATAAATAAAGCCACAAGCAATGGTGACAGGATTGAAAAGTGTCACTGAGAAATATCTGGTGACGCCCTAAAAATACAACAGTCACATTATGGACTGGATAAAATCTAGGGATTGAGAGTATGTCTGAGCTCTCGTTCAAGAACATGGTACAGTACAGGACTGGAAGATATTCTGCAGTCCATCTGGCCCAGTTCTCCCTTACATGTTCCATTATGATCTGCCTCACTGGGCAGTCTGTTCCAACACTTATCGTCCTCTATGTAAAGTAGGTTTCCCACAATGGCTACTTGCTCCCAGGGGTAGCACACTTTCCTTTAAACACTGCGGCTCTGTGAAGAAGCTGTCTACAAACCACTGCTAAACATACATAGCTGAAAATACCTGCCCTTAAAAGGAGTCTCTCATATACAATATTTTCTTCATCCTGACTAATCAAGTGGAGACTGAATTACATCTAAAGAAAGACTTGCCTTTCACGACTTCAAGACATTCTAAACCACTTTACAGCCAATGAAGTACTTTTGAAGTGTGGTCGCTGTTGTAATGTAGGAAACACGGCAATCAATTTGCGCACAGCAAGATCCCAGAAACAATGAGATAATGACCAGATGATTTGTTTTGGTGATTTTTTTTAATTTCAAAATTTTCGTGATGTTGGTTGAAGGATAAATATTGGCCAGGACACCAGGGAGAACTCCCCTGCTTTTCTACTAATAGTACCAAGGGATCTTCTATGTCCACCTGAGAGGGCAGATGGGGCCTTGGATTAACACCTCCTGCTAGAAACTGTGCGGGGGGCTGTTAAAATCAGGTGAATGACTTACACCCTCCAATCCCGCTGCCTTCCCGACGGGCCCTAATAATAACCTGTTCTTTTGAGCAGGCGAGCAAGACACCTGTCCCAATCCGGCAGGGTTGTCTTTAAATATGCAGATCGGGGCCCAATGATGTCACCAAGGCCCCGATCTGGTATTTTACTCCGAGGCCTGAGTGGGGAGGGGGAGGGAGGCAGTGACAGCTTCACCGTCAGGCCAGACCTGTCGGAGGGGGATCGTGGGCCAGAAGAGGCCCAAAAAATTTTACATTTTTATTTTAGGTTTCCCCGTGGGCCAGGAGTGGCAGGAGGAGCTCCTCTGGGCCCCATAAGGAAGCCTTAGGCCTCAGAACCCCTCCTCTTACCTGAGTACTGGGGAGTTATCCCATGGGTCCCCAGCTGCGGCCTCCTGTCCGCTCCTGCCAGCCGCCCAGGTAGTGGATGTGGCCAGGTTTGGGCGGGCGGGCGGGAGTCCACTGAAAGTTATGGTGATGAGTCCTGGCCATTAGGATTGGCCGGGCCTCCACGTCCCTGAACTCCCCGGGTGTACCTCCTGCACACCATACCCGCCCTCCCCCCATCGTTAAAATCGGAGTCTACGTCCCAATTGACAGTCGCACACTTTGAACCGCACACTACAGATGAAATGCTTGTGTTATTCAGACTCTACCTGTTGCTTCCACCATGCCTTCAAGGATCACCACAATCTCAAACTCCTCCTTCTCCATTTGAACTCGGTTCATTTCCCAAAACGGGCTCAGCTCGTTAATTTCGTGTGAAATTATCAGCGGTGAAACCAGGAAGAGCCGGTCGTCCCCGGTGTCGAAGCCGACATTGATGTCGGTCTGGTTGAGAGGGATGAACTCTCCTTCTTTGGTCTGCCTGGATTTGATTAGCTTGGCTCGGATGGAAGCCTCCACGATGTGTGAGTTGCGAAGATCCCCAACCCGGAACATCAGACACAGCTTCTCATCCCGGAGAGAAATCACCGCACGATGGGAGAACATGAGGGTCTCGGCTCGGTTCTTTGGCTGGGAAATCTTCACAAACATACATCCAACCATCAAAGCGTTAACAATGGATCCCAGGATGGCCTGGATCAAGAGCAGGATAATCCCCTCGGGGCACTTCTCAGTTATGACTCGGTGACCGTAGCCAATGGTTGTTTCAGTTTCGATAGAAAATAAAAACGCAGACACGAACCCGTTCAAATTATCCACACAGGGGGTCCACGTTGGATCGCCCAAATGGTCCAGGTCTCCTCGGATGTAGGCTATAAGCCACCAGATGAAGCCAAAGAAAAGCCAGGTAACAGTAAAGACCAAGGTGAAGATTAAGAGGTTAAACCGCCATTTTAGGTCGACCAGGGTGGTGAACAGGTCACTGAAGTATCTGTAGGTCTCCTGGACATTTCCATGGTGGACATTGCACTTCCCATCCTTGTCAACGTACCTTTGCTTGAGTTTCTTTGGCTCAGTGAGTAGTCGTGTCCTATCCGTTGTTAAGATGTTGTCCCGCGATTGTTTAGGTATCTTCTTCGATTCTCTTGCGGTTGCTCTAATATCCATGTCTTTGTTTGTGAGGACTCTGGAATCTCCTGCCATTCTGCAGTTACCTCAGATCAAATATGGACCTCACTCCACTATTACCCCCTGAAATGAAGAGAGAATATTTCAGCTGGAAAATCGTATAGTTGTTCCACACTTTGTTAACATGGAATGTGCAGGAACACTTGTTGGTACAATAAGGCTGACAACAATCCCTTCAGGATTAGGGTCACAGGGAGGTGGGGGGTTGGCCGGGGGCATTGTAGGGTTGGATCACTATTGTTGTGCTGTCTGCAGCAAGTGTCGATGTCCCATCTTCCTTATTGCATCAGTGCATCACTCCTTCCACGGGGTGTGTTGTGGAACTTATGTGTAGGCCCCTGGTCTTGTTCCAGCCTATGGGGAGTCTCTGCTTTACTCACTCTAACTGGTATATGTCCAACATTTATTAATCCAAAAGGGAATGGGGAAGTGCGGGGTGGGGGGGGGGAGCCAAGCCCAGGGTCTTCTTACCAATAACAGTGAGATTCCTCTTTTTTTCACTACCCCTCCTCTCAATCTTTCTCTTGTTGGTAGTTCCTCCTTGTTCGACTATCACATCCTAGGCACCATTGCCCTGGGTGCATGGCCCAATTGGCCATTATTCATTTCTGTACCTTGTTGGTGAATGCCAGCAGGCTATTCGACCGTGGTAGGCTGAGCCCTATTCTGTCCACACCAAATGTTGACACTGACTTACACTAGTTAGTTTCTCTCCTGGGCAGTGTGTCTAGTTCAATATATATTAATGCCTTGGACTCGGGTGTACAGGGCACAATTTCAAAATTTGCAGATGACTTGGAAGTGTAGTGAACAGTGAGGAGGATTGTAATAGATTTCAAGAGGACACAGATAGGCTGGTAGAATGGGCGGACATGTGGCAGATGAAATTTAACGTAGAGAAATGCAAAATGTTACATTTTGGCAGGATGAATGAGGATAGGCAATATAAACTAAATGGTACAATTCTAAACGAGGTCCTAAACATAGAGACCTGGGGGTATATGTGCACAAATCTTTGAAGGTGGCAGGACAGGTTGAGAAAGCGGTTAAAAAGGCATACGGGATCCTGGGCTTTATAAATAGAGGCATAGAGTACAAAAGCAAGGAGGTTATGATGAACTTTATAAAACACTGGTTCGGCCACAATTGGAGTATTGTGTCCAATTCTGGACACCGTACTTTCGGGAGGATGTGAAGGCGTTGGAGAAGATGCAGAAAAGATTTACTGGAATGGTTCCAGGGATCGGGGGCAGTTACATGGACAGACTGGACAAGCTGGGGTTGTTCTCCTTAGAGCAGAGAAGGTTTAGAGGAGATTTGATAGAATCATGAAGGGTTTAGATAAAGTACATAAAGAGAAATTGTTCCCATTGGCGGAAGGGTCAAGAACCAGAGGACATAGATTTAAGGTGGTTGGCAAAAGAACCATAGGCAACATGAGGAAAAACTTTTTTACGCAGCGAATAGTTATGATCTAGAAAGCACTGTCTAAAAGGGTGGTGGAAGCAGATTCAATCGCGGCTTTCAGAAAGGAATTGAATAAATACTTGAAGGGAAAAAATTTGCAGGGATATGGGGAAAAAGCGGGGGAATGGGACTAACTGGATTGCTCTTACAAAGAGCCGACACGGGCTTGATGGGCCGACTGGCCTCCTTCTGTGCTGTAACCATTCTATGATTCTAGTTGGTGCTCTTCTGGGCAGTGTGCCTAATTGGTTACTAAGAACATAAGAAATAGGAGCAGGAGTAGGCCATACAGCCGCTCGAGCCTGCTCCGCCATTCAATAAGATCATGGCTGACCTTCTACCTCAACTCCACTTTCCTGCCCTATCCCCATATCCCTTGATTCCCTTAGTGTCCAAAAATCTATCGATCTTAGACTTGAATATTTTCAACAACTGAGCATCCACAGCCCTCTGAGGTAGAGAATTCCAAAAATTCACAACTCTCTGAGTAAAGAAATTTTTCCTCATCTCGGTCCTAAATGGCCGACTCCTTAACTTGAGACTATGATAGCAAGTTCTAGATTTTCCAGTCTGGGGAAACAACCTCTCAGCATTTACCCTGTCCAGTCATCTAAGAAATTTTTATGTTGCAATGAGATCACCTCTCATTCTTCTAAACCCCAGAGAGTATAGGACCGTTCTACTCAATCATTCCTCATAGGACAACCCTCTCATCCCAGGAATCAATCTGGTGAACCTTTGTTGCACCTCCTCCAACTTAGATAAGGAGACCAAAACTCCAGGTGTGGTCTTATCAGAGCCCTATATAATTGCAGCAAGACCTCCTTATTCTTATACTCCAATCCCCTTGCAATAAAGACCAACATACCATTAGCCTTCCTAATTGCCTGCTGTACCTGCATGTTAACTTTCTGTGATTTGTATACAAGGACACCCAAATCCCTCTGACTACCAACATTTCTTAGTTTCTCATCTTTTAAAAAATATTCTGCTTTTCTATTCTTCCAACCAAAGTAGATAATTTCACATTTCCCCACATTATACTCCATCTGCCATCTTCTCGCCCACTCACTTAACCTGTCTATATCCCTTTGCAGCCTCTTAGTGTCCTCCTCACAGCTTACTTTCCCACCTAGCTTTGTATCGGCAGCAAACTTGGATACATTACACTCGGCCCCCTCATCTAAGTCATTAATATGGATTGTAAATAGCTGAGGCCCAAGCACTGATCCTTGCGGCACCCCACTAGTTACAACCTGCCAACCCGAAAATGACCTGATTATCCCTACTCTCTGTTTTCTGTCTGTTAACCAATCCTCTATCCATACTAATGTATTACCCCCAATCTCACGAGCCCTTATCTTGTGTAACAACCTCTTCTGTGGCACCTTATTGAATGCCTCTTGAAAATCCAAATATACGACATCCACTGATTCCCCTTTATCGACCCTGCCAGTTACACCCTCAAAAAACTCAAATAAATTTGTCAAACAAGATTTCCCTTTCAAAAAGCTGTGTTGACTTTGCCTAATCATATTATGATTTTCTAAGTGCCCTGTTGCCACGTCCTGAATAATGGATTCCAGCCTTTTCCCTACTACTGATGTGAGGTTAACTGGCTTTTGGTTCCCTGTTTTCTCTCTCCCTCTTTTTTTGAATAGCGGGGTTACATTTACTACCTTCCAATCCACAGGGACCGTTCTAGAATCTAGGGAATTCTGGAAGATCAAAACCAATGCACAAAACTATCTCTGCAGCCACCTCATTTAAAACCCGAGGATGCAGGCCGTCAGGTCCAGAAGATTTGTTCGTTTTTAGTCCTACTAATTTCTCCAGTACTTTTTGTTTACTAATTTTAATTACTTTAAGTTCCTCATTCTCATTAGACCCGTGTTTCCCCATTATTTTGTGTTTTTTTGTGTCTTCTACTGTGAAGACAGATTCAAAATGTTTGTTTAATGTCTCTTTCCTTATTCCCCATTATAATTTCTCTTGTCTCAGCCTCCAAGGGACCAATGTTTACTTTCGCTAATCTCTTCCTTTTAACATACTTGAAGAAACTCTTACAATCTGTTCTTATATTTCTTGCTAGTTTACTCTCATATTCTATTTTCTCCCTCTTTATCAATTTCTTGGTCATCCTTTGCTGATACCTAAAACCCTCCCAATCCTCAGGCTTACTACTCTTTTTGGCAAGATTGTAAGCCTCTATTTTTAATCTAATACTATCCTTAACTTCTCTCGTTATCTACAATTGGATCACCTTTCCCATGGAGTTTTTATTCTTCAAGGGAATGTATATTCCTGAAGGACATAGCTGCCAGACTGGGCAGGTGGTGAGCAAACCAAAACAGAGGAAAAACCTACTTGACCTCGTCCTTACCAATCTACCTGTCGCAGATGCATCTGTCCATGACAATATTAGTAGGAGTGACCACTGCACAGTCCTTGTGGAGATGAAATCCTGTCTTCACACTGAGGACACCATCCAACGTGTTGTGTGGCACTGCCACTGTGCTAAATGGGATAGATTAAGAACAGATCTAGCAGCTCAAAACTGGGCACCCTTGAGGCACCGTGGGCCATCAGCAGCAGCAGCAGAATTGTATTTCAGCAGGCACATGGGAACAACACCACCTGCACGTTCCCCTCCAAGTCACACACCATCCCGACTTGGAAATATATCGCAATTCCTTCATCGTCACTGGGTCAAAATCCTGGAACTCCCTCCCTAACAGCACTGTGGGAGAACCTTCACCACACGGACTGCAGGGGTTCAAGAAGGCGGCTCACCGCCACCTTCTCAAGGGCAATTAGGGATGGGCAATAAATGCTGGCCTTGCCAGTGATGCCCACATCCCAAAAACGATTAAAAAAAAATTGTTGAGTATTATGAATTATTTCTTTAAATGTTCACCATTGCTTATATACCGTCATGTCTTTTGATCTAATTTCCCAATCTACCGTAGCCAACTCGCCCCTCATACTTGTATAATTGGCTTTGCTTAAATTTAAGACCCTAGTTTCGGACATAACGACGTCACTCTCAAACTCAATATGAAATTCTCTCATATTATGATCACTCTGCCCCAGAGGATCCTTAAATATAAGATTACTAATTAATCCTGTCTCATTACACAGTACTAGATCTGAAAAAGCCTGTTCCCCAGATGGTTCCTTGACATACTGTTCTAGAAAACTGTCTCGAATGTATTCAATGAACTTGTCCTCCAAATTACTTTGGCCAATTTGGTTTGTCCAGTTCATATGAAGATTAAGTCCCCCACGATTATTGCATTACCCGAGTTACAAGCTCCTCCAATTTCCCAATTTATACTCTGTTCAACAGTGCAACTAGTGTAGGGGGCCAAAAACTACACCAAACCCATGAATTGAATGACCTGTTTCCCACACCACTCTTGCAGTCACCCTTTTAAGCATCTAATCTGTTTGTCCCGATGTCAAATTGCACGTGGCTAAGGGAGTAATCCAGAGATTATTAACTTTGAGATTCTGCATTTTAATTCGGACCGTAGCTCCTCAAGCTCCCTCAGCAGAACCTCAGGACCAGTTCTACCGATGTCATTGGTTGCTACGTGGACCATGACAACTGGATCCTCCCCCTCCTGCTTCAAGTTTTCTCATGGGCAGAGTGTCTAATTGGATTCCCTCCTGGGCAGAGTGTCTAATTGGTTTCTCTCCTGGGCAGCGTGTCTAATTGGTTTCTCTCCTGGGCAGAGTGTCGAATTGGTTTCTCTCCTGGGCAGAGTGTCTAATTGGTTTCTCTCCTGGGCAGAGTGTCCAATTGGTTTCTCTCCTGGGCAGTGTGTCCAATTGGTTTCTCTCCCGGGCAGAGTGTCTAATTGGTTTCTCTCCTGGGCAGAGTGTCTAATTGGTTTCTCTCCTGGGCAGAGTGTCCAATTGGTTTCTCTCCTGGGCAGCGTGTCTAATTGGTTTCTCTCCTGGGCAGAGTGTCCAATTGGTTTCTCTCCTGGGCAGAGTGTCCAATTGGTTTCTCTCCTGGACAGAGTGTGGAATTGGTTTCTCTCCTGGGCAGAGTGTGGAATTGGTTTCTCTCCTGGGCAGAGTGTCTAATTGGTTTCTCTCCTGGGCAGAGTGTCGAATTGGTTTCTCTCCTGGGCAGAGTGTCGAATTGGTTTCTCTCCTGGGCAGAGTGTCTAATTGGTTTCTCTCCTGGGCAGAGTGTCGAATTGGTTTCTCTCCTGGGCAGAGTGTCTAATTGGTTTCTCTCCTGGGCAGAGTGTCTAATTGGTTTCTCTCCTGGGCAGAGTGTCTAACTGGTTTCTCTGCTGGGCAGTGAGTCTAATTGGTTTCTCTCGTGGGTCGAGTGACCAATTGCTTTCTCTCCTGGGCAGAGTGTCAAACTGGTTTCGCTCCTGGGCAGTGTGTCTAATTGGATTCCCTCCTGGGCAGAGTGTCTAATTGGTTTCTCTCCTGGGCAGAGTGTCTAATTGGTTTCTCTCCTGGGCAGAGTGTCGAATTGGTTTCTCTCCTGGGCAGAGTGTCTTATTGGTTTCTCTACTGGGCAGAGTGTCTAATTGGTTTCTCTCCTGGGCAGAGTGTCTAATTGGTTTCTCTCCCGGGCAGAGTGTCTAATTGGTTTCTCTCCTGGGCAGAGTGTGTAATTGGTTTCTCTCCCGGGAAGAATGTCTAATTGGTTTCTCTCCGAGGCAGAGTGTCTAATTGGTTTCTCTCCTGGGCAGGGTGTCCAATTGGTTTCTCTCCTGGGTAGAGTGACCAATTGCTTTCTCTCCTGGGCAGAGTGTCAAACTGGTTTCTCTCCTGGGTAGAGTGACCAATTGCTTTCTCTCCTGGGCAGAGTGTCAAACTGGTTTCTCTCCTGGGCAGAGTGTCTTATTGGTTTCTCTACTGGGCAGAGTGTCTAATTGGTTTCTCTCCTGGGCAGAGTGTCTAATTGGTTTCTCTCCCGGGCAGAGTGTCGAATTGGTTTCTCTCCTGGGCAGAGTGTCCAATTGGTTTCTCTCCTGGGCAGTGTGTCCAATTGGTTTCTCTCCTGGGCAGTGTGTCTAATTGGATTCCCTCCTGGGCAGAGTGTCTAATTGGTTTTTCTCCTGGGCAGAGTGTCGAATTGGTTTCTCTCCTGGGCAGAGTGTCTAATTGGTTTCTCTCCTGGGCAGTGAGTCTAATTGGTTTCCCTCCTGGGTAGAGTGACCAATTGCTTTCTCTCCTGGGCAGAGTGTCAAACTGGTTTCTCTCCTGGGCAGAGTGTCTTATTGGTTTCTCTACTGGGCAGAGTGTCTAATTGGTTTCTCTCCTGGGCAGAGTGTCTAATTGGTTTCTCTCCCGGGCAGAGTGTCTAATTGGTTTCTCTCCTGGGCAGAGTGTGTAATTGGTTTCTCTCCCGGGCAGAGTGTCGAATGGGTTTCTCTCCTGGGCAGAGTGTCTAATTGTTTTCTCTCCTGGGCAGTGTTTCTAATTGGTTTCTCTCCTGGGCAGTGTTTCTTATTGGTTTCTTTCCTGGGCAGTGTATTTTATTGGTTTCTCTCCTGGGCAGAGTGTCCAATTGGTTTCTCTCCTGGGCAGTGTGTCTCATTGTTTTCTCTCCTGGGCAGTGTATTTTATTGGTTTCTCTCCTGGGCAGTGTTTCTAATTGGTTTCTCTCCTGGGCAGTGTGTCAAATTGGTTTCTCTCCTGGGCAGAGTGTCTAATTGGTTTCTCTCCTGGGCAGTGTATTTTATTGGTTTCTCTCCTGGGCAGTGTTTCTAATTGGTTTCTCTCCTGGGCAGTGTGTCCAATTGGTTTCTCTCCTGGGCAGAGTGTCTAATTGGTTTTTCTCCTGGGCAGAGTGTCTAATTGGTTTCTCTCCCGGGCAGAGTGTCCAATTGATTTCTCTCCTGGGCTGAATGTCCAATTGGTTTCTCTCCTGGGCAGTGTGCCAAATTGCTTTCTCTCCTGGGCACAGTTTCCAATTGGTTTCTCTCCTGGTCAGTGTGTCCAATTGGTTTCTCTCCTGGGCAGTGTGTCTAATTGGTTTCTCTCCTGGGCAGATGGCCAAATTGGTTTATCTCCCGGGCAGTGCGTCGAAGTCGTTTCTCTCTTGGGCAGTGTGTCCAATATGTTTCTCTCCTGGGCAGAGTGTCTAATTGGTTTCTCTCCTGGTCAGAGTGTCTAATTGGTTTCTCTCCTGGGCAGATGGCCAAATTGGTTTCTCTCCCGGGCAGTGCGTCTAACTGGTTTCTCTCTTGGGCAGTGTGTCCAATAGGTTTCTCTCCTGGGCAGAGTGTCTAATTGGTTTCTCTCCTGGGCAGAGTGTCTGATTGGTTTCTCTCCTGGGCAGAATGTCTGATTGATTTCTCTCCTGAGCAGTGTTTCGAATTGTTTTCTCTCCTGGGCAGTGTTTCTTATTGGTTTCTCTCCTGGGCAGTGTATTTTATTGGTTTCTCTCCTGGGCAGTGTGTCCAATTGGTTTCTGTCCTGGGTAGAGTGTCTGATTGGTTTCTCTCCTGGGCAGATGGCCAAATTGGTTTCTATCCCGGGCAGTGCGTCTAACTGGTTTCTCTCCTGGGCAGAGTGTCCAATTGGTTTCTCTCCTGGTCAGAGTGTCTGATTGGTTTCTCTCCTGGGCAGAATGTCTGATTGATTTCTCTCCTGAGCAGTGTTTCGAATTGTTTTCTCTCCTGGGCAGTGTGTCCAATTGTTTTCTCTCCTGGGCAGTGTATTTTATTGGTTTCTCTCCTGGGCAGTGTGTCTAATTGGTTTCTGTCCTGGGTAGAGTGTCTAATTGGTTTCTCTCCTGGGCAGTGTTTCTAATTGGTTTCTCTCCTGGGCAGTGTTTCTAATTGGTTTCTCTCCTGGGCAGTGTTTCTTATTGGTTTCTTTCCTGGGCAGTGTATTTTATTGGTTTCTCTCCCGGGCAGAGTGTCCAATTGGTTTCTCTCCTGGGCAGAGTGTCTAATTGGTTTCTCCCCTGGGCAGTGTTTTTTATTGGTTTCTCTCCTGGGCAGTGTATTTTATTGGTTTCTCTCCTGGGCAGTGTTTCTAATTGGTTTCTCTCCTGGGCAGTGTGTCCAATTGGTTTCTCTCCTGGGCAGTGTGTCGAATTGTTTTCTCTCCCAGGCAGTGTATTTTATTGGTTTCTCTCCTGGGCAGTGTGTCTAATTGTTTTCTCTCCTGGGCAGTGTATTTTATTGGTTTCTCTCCTGGGCAGTGTTTCTAATTGGTTTCTCTCCTGGGCAGTGTGTCAAATTGGTTTCTCTCCTGGGCAGAGTGTCTAATTGGTTTCTCTCCTGGGCAGTGTATTTTATTGGTTTCTCTCCTGGGCAGTGTTTCTAATTGGTTTCTCTCCTGGGCAGTGTGTCCAATTGGTTTCTCTCCTGGGCAGAGTGTCTAATTGGTTTTTCTCCTGGGCAGAGTGTCTAATTGGTTTCTCTCCCGGGCAGAGTGTCCAATTGATTTCTCTCCTGGGCAGAATGTCCAATTGGTTTCTCTCCTGGGCAGTGTGCCAAATTGGTTTCTCTCCTGGGCAGTGTGTCTAATTGGTTTCTCTCCTGGGCAGATGGCCAAATTGGTTTCTCTCCCGGGCAGTGCGTCGAAGTGGTTTCTCTCTTGGGCAGTGTGTCCAATAGGTTTCTCTCCTGGGCAGAGTGTCTAATTGGTTTATCTCCTGGGCAGAGTGTCTGATTGGTTTCTCTCCTGGGCAGAATGTCTGATTGATTTCTCTCCTGGGCAGAGTGTCTAATTGGTTTATCTCCTGGGCAGTGTTTCTAATTGGTTTCTCTCCTGGGCAGTGTTTCTTATTGGTTTCTCTCCTGGGCAGTGTATTTTATTGGTTTCTATCCTGGGCAGTGTGTCTAATTGGTTTCTGTCCTGGGAAGAGTGTCTAATTGGTTTCTCTCCTGGGCAGTGTTTCAATTTGGTTTCTCTACTGGGCAGTGTTTCTGATTCGTTTCTCTCCTGGGCAGAGTGTCGAATTGGTTTCTCTCCTCGGCAGTGTGTCTAATTGGTTTCTCTTCTGGGCAGTGTGTCCAAATGGTTTCTCACCTGGGCAGAGTGTCAAATTGGTTTCTCTCCTGGGCAGAGTGTCTAATTGGTTTCTCTCCTGGGCAGAGTGTCCAATTGGTTTCTCTCCCGGGCAGAGTGTCTAATTGGTTTCTCTCCTGGGCAGAGCGTCGAATTGCTTTCTCTCCCGGGCAGAGTGTCTAATTGGTTTCTCTCCTGGGCAGAATGTCCAATTGGTTTCTCTCCTGGGCAGAGTGTCTGATTGGTTTCTCTCCTGGGCAGAGTGTCGAATTGGTTTCTTTCCTGGGCAGAATGTCGAATTGGTTTCTCTCCTGGGCAGAGTGTCTAATTGGTTTCTCTCCTGGGCAGAGTGTCTAATTGGTTTCTCTCCTGGGCAGAGTGTCGAATTGGTTTCTCTCACGGGCAGAGTGTCTGATTGGTTTCTCTCCTGGGCAGAGCGTCTAATTTATTTCTCTCCTGGGCAGTGCGTCAAATTGGTTTCTCTCCTGGGCAGTGTGTCTAATTGGTTTCTCTCCTGGGCAGATGGCCAAATTGGTTTCTCTCCCGGGCAGTGCATCTAACTGGTTTCTCTCCTGGGCAGAATGTCTAATTGGTTTCTCTCCTGGGCAGAGTGTCTAATTGGTTTCTCTCCCGGGAAGAGTGTCAAATTGGTTTCTCTCCTGGGCAGTGTGTCTAATTGGTTTCTCTCCTGGGCAGAACGTCTAATTGGTTTCTCTCCTGGGCAGAGTGTCGAATTGGTTTCTCTCCTGGGCAGAGTGTCTAATTGGTTTCTTTCCTGGGCAGAATATCTAATTGGTTTCTCTCCTGGGCAGGTGTCTAATTGGTTTCTCTCCTGGGCAGAGTGACTAATTGGTTTCTTTCCTGGGCAGAATTTCTAATTGGTTTCTCTCCCGTGCAGAGTGTCTCATTGGTTTCTCTCCTGGGCAGAATGTCTGATTGATTTCTCTCCTGGGCAGTGTTTCTAATTGGTTTCTCTCCTGGGCAGTGTTTCTTATTGGTTTCTCTCCTGGGCAGTGTGTCTAATTGGTTTCTCTCCTGGGCAGTGTTTCTAATTGGTTTCTCTCCTGGGCAGTGTTTCTTATTGGTTTCTCTCCTGGGCAGTGTTTCTCATTGGTTTCTCTCCTGGGCAGTGTGTCTTATTGGTTTCTCTCCTGGGCAGAGTGTCTAATTGGTTTTTCTCCTGGGCAGAGTGTCTAATTGGTTTCTCTCCCGGGCAGAGTGTCCAATTGATTTCTCTCCTGGGCAGAATGTCCAATTGGTTTCTCTCCTGGGCAGTGTGCCAAATTGGTTTCTCTCCTGGGCAGTGTGTCTAATTGGTTTCTCTCCTGGGCAGATGGCCAAATTGGTTTCTCTGCCGGGCAGTGCGTCGAAGTGGTTTCTCTCTTGGGCAGTGTGTCCAATAGGTTTCTCTCCTGGGCAGAGTGTCTAATTGGTTTATCTCCTGGGCAGAGTGTCTGATTGGTTTCTCTCCTGGGCAGAATGTCTGATTGATTTCTCTCCTGGGCAGAGTGTCTAATTGGTTTATCTCCGGGGCAGTGTTTCTAATTGGTTTCTCTCCTGGGCAGTGTTTCTTATTGGTTTCTCTCCTGGGCAGTGTATTTTATTGGTTTCTATCCTGGGCAGTGTGTCTAATTGGTTTCTGTCCTGGGAAGAGTGTCTAATTGGTTTCTCTCCTGGGCAGTGTTTCAATTTGGTTTCTCTACTGGGCAGTGTTTCTGATTCGTTTCTCTCCTGGGCAGAGTGTCGAATTGGTTTCTCTCCTCGGCAGTGTGTCTAATTGGTTTCTCTTCTGGGCAGTGTGTCCAAATGGTTTCTCACCTGGGCAGAGTGTCAAATTGGTTTCTCTCCTGGGCAGAGTGTCTAATTGGTTTCTCTCCTGGGCAGAGTGTCTAATTGGTTTCTCTCCTGGGCAGAGTGTCTAATTGGTTTCTCTCCTGGGCAGAATGTCCAATTGGTTTCTCTCCTGGGCAGAGTGTCTGATTGGTTTCTCTCCTGGGCAGAGTGTCGAATTGGTTTCTTTCCTGGGCAGAATGTCCAATTGGTTTCTCTCCTGGGCAGAGTGTCTAATTGGTTTCTCTCCTGGGCAGAGTGTCTAATTGGTTTCTCTCCTGGGCAGAGTGTCCAATTGGTTTCTCTCACGGGCAGAGTGTCTGATTGGTTTCTCTCCTGGGCAGAGCGTCTAATTTGTTTCTCTCCTGGGCAGTGCGTCAAATTGGTTTCTCTCCTGGGCAGTGTGTCTAATTGGTTTCTCTCCTGGGCAGATGGCCAAATTGGTTTCTCTCCCGGGCAGTGCATCTAACTGGTTTCTCTCCTGGGCAGAATGTCTAATTGGTTTCTCTCCTGGGCAGAGTGTCTAATTGGTTTCTCTCCCGGGAAGAGTGTCGAATTGGTTTCTCTCCTGGGCAGTGTGTCTAATTGGTTTCTCTCCTGGGCAGAACGTCTAATTGGTTTCTCTCCTGGGCAGAGTGTCTCATTGGTTTCTCTCCTGGGCAGAGTGTCTAATTGGTTTCTCTCCCGGGCAGAGTGTCTGATTGGTTTCTTTCCTGGGCAGAATTTCTAATTGGTTTCTCTCCTGGGCAGAGTGTCGAATTGGTTTCTCTCCTGGGCAGAGTGTCTAATTGGTTTCTTTCCTGGGCAGAATATCTAATTGGTTTCTCTCCTGGGCAGGTGTCTAATTGGTTTCTCTCCTGGGCAGAGTGTCTAATTGGTTTCTTTCCTGGGCAGAATATCTAATTGGTTTCTCTCCTGGGCAGGTGTCTAATTGGTTTCTCTCCTGGGCACAGTGTCTAATTGGTTTCTCTCCCGTGCAGAGTGTCTCATTGGTTTCTCTCCTGGGCAGAATGTCTGATTGATTTCTCTCCTGGGCAGAGTGTCTAATTGGTTTCTCTCCTGGGCAGTGTTTCTTATTGGTTTCTCTCCTGGGCAGTGTGTCTAATTGGTTTCTCTCCTGGGCAGTGTTTCTAATTGGTTTCTCTCCTGGGCAGTGTTTCTTATTATTTTCTCTCCTGGGCAGTGTTTCTAATTGGTTTCTCTCCTGGGCAGTGTTTCTCATTGGTTTCTCTCCTGGGCAGTGTGTCTTATTGGTTTCTCTCCTGGGCAGTGTGTCTAATTGGTTTCTCTCCTGGGCAGTGTGTCTAATTGGTTTCTCTCCTGGGCAGTGTGTCTAATTGGTTTCTCTCCTGGGCAGTGTTTCAAATTGGTTTCTCTCCTGGGCAGTGTTTCTTATTGGTTTCTCTCATGGGCAGAGTGTCCAATTCGTTTCTCTCCTGCGCAGAATGTCTAATTGGTTTCTCTCCAATGCAGTGTGTCTAATTCGTTTCTCTCCTGGCCAGAGTGTCTAATAGGTTTCTCTCCTGGGCAGAGTGTCGAATTGTTTTCTCTCCAGGGCAGTGTGTCTTATTGGTTTCTCCCCTGGGCAGTGTTTTTTATTGGTTTCTCTCCTGGGCAGTGTTTCTGATTGGTTTCCCTCCTGGGCAATTTTTCTAATGGGTTTCTCTCCCGGGCAGAGTGTCTAATTGGTTTCTTTCCTGGGCAGAGTGTCTGATTGGTTTCTCTCCTGGGCAGAGTGTCTAATTGGTTTCTCTCCTGGGCAGAGTGTCTAATTGGTTTCTTTCCTGGGCAGAGTGTCCAATTGGTTTCTCTCCTGGGCAGAGTGTCTAATTGGTTTCTCTCCTGGGCAGAGTGTCCAATTGGTTTCTCTCCTGGGCAGAGTGTCTAATTGGTTTCTCTCCTGGGAAGTGTTTCTAATTTGTTTCTCTCCTGGGAAGTGTTTCTAATTGGTTTCTCTCCCGAGCAGAGTGTCCAATTGGTTTCTCTGCTGGGCAGAGTGTCTAATTGGTTTCTTTCCTGGGCAGAGTGTCCAATTGGTTTCTCTCCTGGGCAGAGTGTCTAATTGGTTTCTCTCCTGGGCAGTGTTTCTTGTTGGTTTCTCTCCTGGGCAGTGTGTCTAATTGGTTTCCCTCCTGGGCAGAGTGTCTAATTGGTTTCTCTCCTGGGCAGAGTGTCTAATTGGTTTCTCTTCTGGGCAGAGTGTCTAATTGGTTTCTCTCCTGGGCAGAGTGTCTAATTGGTTTCTCTCCTGGGCAGAGTGTCTAATTGGTTTCTCTCCTGGGCAGTGTTTCTTGTTGGTTTCTCTCCTGGGCAGAGTGTCTAATTGGTTTCTCTCCTGGGCAGAGTGTCCAATTGGTTTCTCTCCTGGGCAGAGTGTCTAATTGGTTTCTCTCCTGGGCAGAGTGTCTAATTGGTTTCTCTCCTGGGCAGTGTTTCTAATTTGTTTCTCTCCTGGGAAGTGTTTCTAATTGGTTTCTCTCCTGGGCAGAGTGTCCAATTGGTTTCTCTCCTGGGCAGTGTTTCTAATTTGTTTCTCTCCTGGGAAGTGTTTCTAATTGGTTTCTCTCCCGAGCAGAGTGTCCAATTGTTTTCTCTGCTGGGCAGTGCGTCTCATTGGTTTCTCTCCTGGGCAGTGCGTCTCATTGGTTTCTCTCCTGGGCAGAGTGTCTAATTGGTTTCTCTCCTGGGCAGAGTGTCTGATTAGTTTCTCTCCTTGGCAGAGTGTCTAATTGGTTTCTCTCCTGGGCAGTGTTTCTTGTTGGTTTCTCTCCTGGGCAGTGTAATTTGTTGGTTTCTCTCCTGGGCAGTGTTTCTAATTGGTTTCTCTCCTGGGCAGTGTGTCCAATTGGTTTCTCTCCTGGGCAGAGTGTCTGATTGGTTTTTCTCCTTGGCAGAGTGTCTAATTGGTTTCTCTCCCGGGCAGAGTGTCCAATTGGTTTCTCTCCTGGGCAGAATGTCCAATTGGTTTCTCTCCTGGGCAGTGTGCCAAATTGCTTTCTCTCCTGGGCAGAGTGTCCAATTGGTTTCTCTCCTGGGCAGTGTGTCTAATTGGTTTCTCTCCTGGGCAGAGTGTCTAATTGGTTTCTCTCCTGGGCAGTGTTTCTAATTGGTTTCTCTCCCGGGCAGTTCGTCTAACTGGTTTCTCTCTTGGGCAGTGTGTCCAATAGGTTTCTCTCCTGGGCAGCGTGTCTAATTGGTTTCTCTCCTGGGCAGAGTGTCTGATTGATTTCTCTCCTGGGCAGAGTGTCTAATTGGTTTCTCTCCTGGGCAGTGTTTCTAATTGGTTTCTCTCCTGGGCAGTGTTTCTTATTGGTTTCTCTCCTGGGCAGTGTATTTTATTGGTTTCTCTCCTGGGCATTGTTTCTAATTGGTTTCTCTCCTGGGCAGTGTGTCCAATTGGTTTCTCTCCTGGGCAGTATGTCCAATTGGTTTCTCTCCTGGGCAGAGTGTCTGATTAGTTTCTCTCCTGGGCAGAGTGTCTAATTGGTTTTTCTCCTGGGCAGAGTGTCCAATTGGTTTCTCTCCTGGGCAGAATGTCCAATTGGTTTCTCTCCTGGGCAGTGTGCCAAATTGCTTTCTCTCCTGGGCAGAGTGTCCAATTGGTTTCTCTCCTGGGCTGTGTGTCCAATTGGTTTCTCTCCTGGGCAGTGTGTCTAATTGGTTTCTCTCCTGGGCAGATGGCCAAATTGGTTTCTCTCCCGGGCAGTGCGTCTAACTGGTTTATCTCTTGGGCAGTGTGTCCAATAGGTTTCTCTCCTGGGCAGAGTGTCTAATTGGTTTCTCTCCTGGGCAGAGTGTCTGATTGGTTTCTCTCCTGGGCAGAATGTCTGATTGATTTCTCTCCTGGGCAGAGTGTCTAATTTGTTTCTCTCCTGGGCAGAATGTCTAGTTGGTTTCTCTCCTGGGCAGAGTGTCCAATTGGTTTCTCTCCTGGGCAGAATGTCTAATTGGTTTCTCTCCTGGGCAGAGTGTCCAATTGGTTTCTCTCCTGGGCAGAATGTCTAATTGGTTTCTTTCCTGGGCAGAATGTCTAATTGGTTTCTCTCCTGGGCAGAGTGTCTAATTTGTTTCTCTCCTGGGCAGTGCGTCAAATTGGTTTCTCTCTTGGGCAGTGTGTCCAATAGGTTTCTCTCCTGGGCAGAGTGTCTAATTGGTTTCTCTCCCGGTCAGAGTGTCTGATTAGTTTCTCTCCTGGGCAGAATGTCTGATTGATTTCTCTCCTGGGGAGAGTGTCTAATTGGTTTCTCTCCTGGGCAGTGTTTCTAATTGGTTTCTCTCCTGGGCAGTGTTTCTAATTGGTTTCTCTCCTGGGCAGTGTATTTTATTGGTTTCTCTCCTGGGCAGAGTGTCTAATTGGTTTCTCTCCTGGGCAGTGTGTCTAATTGGTTTCTCTCCTGGGCAGATGGCCAAATTGATTTCTCTCCCGGGCAGTGCGTCTAACTGGTTTCTCTCTTGGGCAGTGTGTGTCCAATAGGTTTCTCTCCTGTGCAGAGTGTCTAATTGTTTTCTCTCCTGGGCAGAGTGTCTAATTGGTTTCTCTCCTGGGCAGATGGCCAAATTGATTTCTCTCCCGGGCAGTGCGTCTAACTGGTTTCTCTCTTGGGCAGAGTGTCTAATTGGTTTCTCTCCTGGGCAGTGTGTCTAATTGGTTTCTCTCCTGGGCAGATGGCCAAATTGATTTCTCTCCCGGGCAGTGCGTCCAACTGGTTTCTCTCTTGGGCAGAGTGTCTAATTGGTTTCTCTCCTGGGCAGTGTGTCCAATTGTTTTCTCGCCTGGGCAGAGTGTCTAATTGGTTTCTCTCCCGGGCAGAGTGTCTAATTGGTTTCTCTCCCGGGCAGTGTGTCCAATTGTTTTCTCTCCTGGGCAGAGTGTCTAATTGGTTTCTCTCCTGGGCAGAGTGTCTAATTGGTTTCTCTCTTGGGCAGAGTGTCTAATTGGTTTCTCTCCTGGGCAGAGTGTCTAATTGGTTTCACTCCTGGGCAGAGTGTCTAATTGGTTTCTCTCTTGGGCAGAGTGTCTAATTGGTTTCTCTCCTGGGCAGAGTGTCTAATTGGTTTCTCTCCTGGGCAGAGTGTCTAATTGGTTTCTCTCCTGGGCAGAGTGTCTAATTGGTTTCTCTCCTGGGCAGAATGTCTAATTGGTTTCTCTCCTGGGCAGAGTGTCTCATTGGTTTCTCTCCTGGGCAGAGTGTCCAATTGGTTTCTCTCCTGGGCAGAGTGTCTAATTGGTTTCTCTCCCGGGCAGAGTGTCTGATTGGTTTCTCTCCCGGGCAGAGTGTCCGATTGGTTTCTCTCCTGGGCAGAGTGTCCGATTGGTTTCTCTCCCGGGCAGAGTGTCCGATTGGTTTCTCTCCCGGGCAGAGTGTCCGATTGGTTTCTCTCCCGGGCAGAGTGTCCGATTGGTTTCTCTCCCGGGCAGAGTGTCCGATTGGTTTCTCTCCCGGGCAGAGTGTCCGATTGGTTTCTCTCCCGGGCAGAGTGTCCGATTGGTTTCTCTCCTGGGCAGTGTGTCAGATTAGTTTCTCTCCCGGGCAGAGTGTCCGATTGGTTTCTCTCCCGGGCAGAGTGTCCGATTGGTTTCTCTCCCGGGCAGAGTGTCCGATTGGTTTCTCTCCTGGGCAGTGTGTCTAATTGGTTTCTCTCCTGGGCAGAGTGTCCGATTGGTTTCTCTCCTGGACAGAGTGTCCGATTGGTTTCTCTCCTGGGCAGAGTGTCTAATTGGTTTCTCTCCCGGGCAGAGTGTCTAATTGGTTTCTCTCCCGCGCAGAGTGTCCAATAGGTTTCTCTCCTGGGCAGTGTGTCCAATTGTTTTCTCTCCTGGGCAGAGTGTCTAATTGGTTTCTCTCCTGGGCAGAGTGTCTAATTGGTTTCTCTCCTGGGCAGAATGTCTAATTGGTTTCTCTCCTGGGCAGAGTGTCTCATTGGTTTCTCTCCTGGGCAGAGTGTCTAATTGGTTTCTCTCCTGGGCAGAATGTCTAATTGGTTTCTCTCCTGGGCAGAGTGTCTAATTGGTTTCTCTCCTGGGCAGAGTGTCTAATTGGTTTCTCTCCTGGGCAGAGTGTCTAATTGGTTTCTCTCCTGGGCAGAGTGTCTAATTGGTTTCTCTCCTGGGCAGAGTGTCTAATTGGTTTCTCTCCAGGGCAGAGTGTCTAATTGGTTTCTCTCCTGGGCAGAATGTCTAATTGGTTTCTCTCCTGGGCAGAATGTCTAATTGGTTTCTCTCCTGGGCAGAGTTTCTCATTGGTTTCTCTCCCGGGCAGAGTGTCTAATTGGTTTCTCTCCTGGGCAGAGTGTCTCATTGGTTTCTCTCCTGGGCAGAATGTCTAATTGGTTTCTCTCCTGGGCAGAGTGTCTCATTGGTTTCTCTCCTGGGCAGAGTGTCCAATTGGTTTCTCTCCTGGGCAGAGTGTCTAATTGGTTTCTCTCCCGGGCATAGTGTCTGATTGGTTTCTCTCCTGGGCAGAGTGTCTGATTGGTTTCTCTCCCGGGCAGAGTGTCTGATTGGTTTCTCTCCTGGGCAGAATGTCTGATTGGTTTCTCTCCCGGGCAGAGTGTCCGATTGGTTTCTCTCCCGGGCAGAGTGTCCGATTGGTTTCTCTCCCGGGCAGAGTGTCCGATTGGTTTCTCTCCCGGGCAGAGTGTCCGATTGGTTTCTCTCCCGGGCAGAGTGTCCGATTGGTTTCTCTCCCGGGCAGAGTGTCCGATTGGTTTCTCTCCTGGGCAGTGTGTCTCATTGGTTTCTCTCCCGGGCAGAGTGTCCGATTGGTTTCTCTCCCGGGCAGAGTGTCCGATTGGTTTCTCTCCCGGGCAGAGTGTCCGATTTGGTTTCTCTCCCGGGCAGAGTGTCCGATTGGTTTCTCTCCCGGGCAGAGTGTCTAATTGGTTTCTCTCCTGGGCAGAGTGTCCGATTGGTTTCTCTCCTGGACAGAGTGTCCGATTGGTTTCTCTCCTGGGCAGAGTGTCTAATTGGTTTCTCTCCTGGGCAGAGTGTCTAATTGGTTTCTCTCCTGGGCAGAATGTCTAATTGGTTTCTCTCCTGGGCAGAGTGTCTAATTGGTTTCTCTCCTGGGCAGAGTGTCTAATTGGTTTCTCTCCTGGGCAGAATGTCTAATTGGTTTCTCTCCTGGGCAGAGTGTCTAATTGGTTTCTCTCCTGGGCAGAATGTCTAATTGGTTTCTCTCCTGGGCAGAGTGTCTCATTGGTTTCTCTCCTGGGCAGAGTGTCCAATTGGTTTCTCTCCTGGGCAGAGTGTCTGATTGGTTTCTCTCCCGGGCAGATTGTCCGATTGGTTTCTCTCCCGGGCAGAGTGTCCGATTGGTTTCTCTCCCGGGCAGAGTGTCCGATTGGTTTCTCTCCCGGGCAGAGTGTCCGATTGGTTTCTCTCCCGGGCAGAGTGTCCGATTGGTTTCTCTCCCGGGCAGAGTGTCCGATTGGTTTCTCTCCTGGGCAGTGTGTCGAATTGGTTTCTCTCCCGGGCAGAGTGTCCGATTGGTTTCTCTCCCGGGCAGAGTGTCCGATTGGTTTCTCTCCCGGGCAGAGTGTCCGATTGGTTTCTCTCCTGGGCAGTGTGTCAAATTGGTTTCTCTCCTGGGCAGAGTGTCCGATTGGTTTCTCTCCTGGACAGAGTGTCCGATTGGTTTCTCTCCTGGGCAGAGTGTCTAATTGGTTTCTCTGCTGGGCAGAGTGTCTAATTGGTTTCTCTCCTGGGCAGCGTGTCTAATTGGTTTCTCTCCTGGGCAGCGTGTCTAATTGCTTTCTCTCCCGGGCAGCGTGTCCAATTGGTTTCTTTCCTGGGCAGTGTGCCTCGTTGTATTGATTAACTATTTGAGTTGCAACTCGGTACTGACAGGTTGGATTACATTGATTTAAACAAGGTGAATCATCACAGTGAATAGTTGTTCGAACAAAACACACATTTCCCCTCAGTCACAACAGTGCTCAGTCATGGTGAAACACTGGAATAAAATGCTGCTCTCCAGCCTTGTTTTCCAGCCGATTGCAGTGTTTCAATTTGGTTTCTCTACTGGGCAGTGTTTCTGATTCGTTTCTCTCCTGGGCAGAGTGTCGAATTGGTTTCTCTCCTCGGCAGTGTGTCTAATTGGTTTCTCTTCTGGGCAGTGTGTCCAAATGGTTTCTCACCTGGGCAGAGTGTCAAATTGGTTTCTCTCCTGGGCAGAGTGTCTAATTGGTTTCTCTCCTGGGCAGAGTGTCTAATTGGTTTCTCTCCTGGGCAGAATGTCTAATTGGTTTCTCTCCTGGGCAGAGTGTCTAATTGGTTTCTCTCCTGGGCAGAATGTCTAATTGGTTTCTCTCCTGGGCAGAGTGTCTAATTGGTTTCTCTCCTGGGCAGAGTGTCTAATTGGTTTCTCTCCTGGGCAGAATGTCCAATTGGTTTCTCTCCTGGGCAGAGTGTCTGATTGGTTTCTCTCCTGGGCAGAGTGTCGAATTGGTTTCTTTCCTGGGCAGAATGTCCAATTGGTTTCTCTCCTGGGCAGAGTGTCTAATTGGTTTCTCTCCTGGGCAGAGTGTCTAATTGGTTTCTCTCCTGGGCAGAGTGTCCAATTGGTTTCTCTCACGGGCAGAGTGTCTGATTGGTTTCTCTCCTGGGCAGAGCGTCTAATTTGTTTCTCTCCTGGGCAGTGCGTCAAATTGGTTTCTCTCCTGGGCAGTGTGTCTAATTGGTTTCTCTCCTGGGCAGATGGCCAAATTGGTTTCTCTCCCGGGCAGTGCATCTAACTGGTTTCTCTCCTGGGCAGAATGTCTAATTGGTTTCTCTCCTGGGCAGAGTGTCTAATTGGTTTCTCTCCCGGGAAGAGTGTCGAATTGGTTTCTCTCCTGGGCAGTGTGTCTAATTGGTTTCTCTCCTGGGCAGAACGTCTAATTGGTTTCTCTCCTGGGCAGAGTGTCTCATTGGTTTCTCTCCTGGGCAGAGTGTCTAATTGGTTTCTCTCCCGGGCAGAGTGTCTGATTGGTTTCTTTCCTGGGCAGAATTTCTAATTGGTTTCTCTCCTGGGCAGAGTGTCGAATTGGTTTCTCTCCTGGGCAGAGTGTCTAATTGGTTTCTTTCCTGGGCAGAATATCTAATTGGTTTCTCTCCTGGGCAGGTGTCTAATTGGTTTCTCTCCTGGGCAGAGTGTCTAATTGGTTTCTTTCCTGGGCAGAATATCTAATTGGTTTCTCTCCCGTGCAGAGTGTCTCATTGGTTTCTCTCCTGGGCAGAATGTCTGATTGATTTCTCTCCTGGGCAGAGTGTCTAATTGGTTTCTCTCCTGGGCAGTGTTTCTTATTGGTTTCTCTCCTGGGCAGTGTGTCTAATTGGTTTCTCTCCTGGGCAGTGTTTCTAATTGGTTTCTCTCCTGGGCAGTGTTTCTTATTGGTTTCTCTCCTGGGCAGTGTTTCTAATTGGTTTCTCTCCTGGGCAGTGTTTCTCATTGGTTTCTCTCCTGGGCAGTGTGTCTTATTGGTTTCTCTCCTGGGCAGTGTGTCTAATTGGTTTCTCTCCTGGGCAGTGTGTCTAATTGGTTTCTCTCCTGGGCAGTGTGTCTAATTGGTTTCTCTCCTGGGCAGTGTTTCAAATTGGTTTCTCTCCTGGGCAGTGTTTCTTATTGGTTTCTCTCCTGGGCAGAGTGTCCAATTGGTTTCTCTCCAGGGCAGAGTGTCTAATTGGTTTCTCTCATGGGCAGAGTGTCCAATTCGTTTCTCTCCTGCGCAGAATGTCTAATTGGTTTCTCTCCAATGCAGTGTGTCTCATTCGTTTCTCTCCTGGGCAGAATGTCTGATTGATTTCTCTCCTGGGCAGAGTGTCTAATTGGTTTCTCTCCTGGGCAGTGTTTCTTATTGGTTTCTCTCCTGGGCAGTGTGTCTAATTGGTTTCTCTCCTGGGCAGATGGCCAAATTGGTTTCTCTCCCGGGCAGTGCATCTAACTGGTTTCTCTCCTGGGCAGAATGTCTAATTGGTTTCTCTCCTGGGCAGAGTGTCTAATTGGTTTCTCTCCCGGGAAGAGTGTCGAATTGGTTTCTCTCCTGGGCAGTGTGTCTAATTGGTTTCTCTCCTGGGCAGAACGTCTAATTGGTTTCTCTCCTGGGCAGAGTGTCTCATTGGTTTCTCTCCTGGGCAGAGTGTCTAATTGGTTTCTCTCCCGGGCAGAGTGTCTGATTGGTTTCTTTCCTGGGCAGAATTTCTAATTGGTTTCTCTCCTGGGCAGAGTGTCGAATTGGTTTCTCTCCTGGGCAGAGTGTCTAATTGGTTTCTTTCCTGGGCAGAATATCTAATTGGTTTCTCTCCTGGGCAGGTGTCTAATTGGTTTCTCTCCTGGGCAGAGTGTCTAATTGGTTTCTTTCCTGGGCAGAATATCTAATTGGTTTCTCTCCCGTGCAGAGTGTCTCATTGGTTTCTCTCCTGGGCAGAATGTCTGATTGATTTCTCTCCTGGGCAGAGTGTCTAATTGGTTTCTCTCCTGGGCAGTGTTTCTTATTGGTTTCTCTCCTGGGCAGTGTGTCTAATTGGTTTCTCTCCTGGGCAGTGTTTCTAATTGGTTTCTCTCCTGGGCAGTGTTTCTTATTGGTTTCTCTCCTGGGCAGTGTTTCTAATTGGTTTCTCTCCTGGGCAGTGTTTCTCATTGGTTTCTCTCCTGGGCAGTGTGTCTTATTGGTTTCTCTCCTGGGCAGTGTGTCTAATTGGTTTCTCTCCTGGGCAGTGTGTCTAATTGGTTTCTCTCCTGGGCAGTGTGTCTAATTGGTTTCTCTCCTGGGCAGTGTTTCAAATTGGTTTCTCTCCTGGGCAGTGTTTCTTATTGGTTTCTCTCCTGGGCAGAGTGTCCAATTGGTTTCTCTCCAGGGCAGAGTGTCTAATTGGTTTCTCTCATGGGCAGAGTGTCCAATTCGTTTCTCTCCTGCGCAGAATGTCTAATTGGTTTCTCTCCAATGCAGTGTGTCTCATTCGTTTCTCTCCTGGCCAGAGTGTCTAATAGGTTTCTCTCCTGGGCAGAGTGTCGAATTGTTTTCTCTCCAGGGCAGTGTGTCTTATTGGTTTCTCCCCTGGGCAGTGTTTTTTATTGGTTTCTCTCCTGGGCAGTGTTTCTGATTGGTTTCCCTCCTGGGCAATTTTTCTAATTGGTTTCTCTCCCGGGCAGAGTGTCTAATTGGTTTCTTTCCTGGGCAGAGTGTCTGATTGGTTTCTCTCCTGGGCAGAGTGTCTAATTGGTTTCTCTCCTGGGCAGAGTGTCTAATTGGTTTCTTTCCTGGGCAGAGTGTCCAATTGGTTTCTCTCCTGGGCAGAGTGTCTAATTGGTTTCTCTCCTGGGCAGAGTGTCCAATTGGTTTCTCTCCTGGGCAGAGTGTCTAATTGGTTTCTCTCCTGGGAAGTGTTTCTAATTTGTTTCTCTCCTGGGAAGTGTTTCTAATTGGTTTCTCTCCCGAGCAGAGTGTCCAATTGGTTTCTCTGCTGGGCAGAGTGTCTAATTGGTTTCTTTCCTGGGCAGAGTGTCCAATTGGTTTCTCTCCTGGGCAGAGTGTCTAATTGGTTTCTCTCCTGGGCAGTGTTTCTTGTTGGTTTCTCTCCTGGGCAGTGTGTCTAATTGGTTTCCCTCCTGGGCAGAGTGTCTAATTGGTTTCTCTCCTGGGCAGAGTGTCTAATTGGTTTCTCTTCTGGGCAGAGTGTCTAATTGGTTTCTCTCCTGGGCAGAGTGTCTAATTGGTTTCTCTCCTGGGCAGAGTGTCTAATTGGTTTCTCTCCTGGGCAGTGTTTCTTGTTGGTTTCTCTCCTGGGCAGAGTGTCTAATTGGTTTCTCTCCTGGGCAGAGTGTCCAATTGGTTTCTCTCCTGGGCAGAGTGTCTAATTGGTTTCTCTCCTGGGCAGTGTTTCTAATTGGTTTCTCTCCTGGGCAGTGTTTCTGATTGGTTTCTCTCCTGGGCAGTGTATTTTATTGGTTTCTCTCCTGGGCAGAGTGTCTAATTGGTTTCTCTCCTGGGCAGTGTGTCTAATTGGTTTCTCTCCTGGGCAGATGGCCAAATTGATTTCTCTCCCGGGCAGTGCGTCTAACTGGTTTCTCTCTTGGGCAGTGTGTGTCCAATAGGTTTCTCTCCTGTGCAGAGTGTCTAATTGTTTTCTCTCCTGGGCAGAGTGTCTAATTGGTTTCTCTCCTGGGCAGATGGCCAAATTGATTTCTCTCCCGGGCAGTGCGTCTAACTGGTTTCTCTCTTGGGCAGAGTGTCTAATTGGTTTCTCTCCTGGGCAGTGTGTCTAATTGGTTTCTCTCCTGGGCAGATGGCCAAATTGATTTCTCTCCCGGGCAGTGCGTCCAACTGGTTTCTCTCTTGGGCAGAGTGTCTAATTGGTTTCTCTCCTGGGCAGTGTGTCCAATTGTTTTCTCGCCTGGGCAGAGTGTCTAATTGGTTTCTCTCCCGGGCAGAGTGTCTAATTGGTTTCTCTCCCGGGCAGAGTGTCCAATAGGTTTCTCTCCTGGGCAGTGTGTCCAATTGTTTTCTCTCCTGGGCAGAGTGTCTAATTGGTTTCTCTCCTGGGCAGAGTGTCTAATTGGTTTCTCTCTTGGGCAGAGTGTCTAATTGGTTTCTCTCCTGGGCAGAGTGTCTAATTGGTTTCACTCCTGGGCAGAGTGTCTAATTGGTTTCTCTCTTGGGCAGAGTGTCTAATTGGTTTCTCTCCTGGGCAGAGTGTCTAATTGGTTTCTCTCCTGGGCAGAGTGTCTAATTGGTTTCTCTCCTGGGCAGAGTGTCTAATTGGTTTCTCTCCTGGGCAGAATGTCTAATTGGTTTCTCTCCTGGGCAGAGTGTCTCATTGGTTTCTCTCCTGGGCAGAGTGTCCAATTGGTTTCTCTCCTGGGCAGAGTGTCTAATTGGTTTCTCTCCCGGGCAGAGTGTCTGATTGGTTTCTCTCCCGGGCAGAGTGTCTGATTGGTTTCTCTCCTGGGCAGAGTGTCCGATTGGTTTCTCTCCCGGGCAGAGTGTCCGATTGGTTTCTCTCCCGGGCAGAGTGTCCGATTGGTTTCTCTCCCGGGCAGAGTGTCCGATTGGTTTCTCTCCCGGGCAGAGTGTCCGATTGGTTTCTCTCCCGGGCAGAGTGTCCGATTGGTTTCTCTCCCGGGCAGAGTGTCCGATTGGTTTCTCTCCTGGGCAGTGTGTCAGATTAGTTTCTCTCCCGGGCAGAGTGTCCGATTGGTTTCTCTCCCGGGCAGAGTGTCCGATTGGTTTCTCTCCCGGGCAGAGTGTCCGATTGGTTTCTCTCCTGGGCAGTGTGTCTAATTGGTTTCTCTCCTCGGCAGAGTGTCCGATTGGTTTCTCTCCTGGACAGAGTGTCCGATTGGTTTCTCTCCTGGGCAGAGTGTCTAATTGGTTTCTCTCCCGGGCAGAGTGTCTAATTGGTTTCTCTCCCGCGCAGAGTGTCCAATAGGTTTCTCTCCTGGGCAGTGTGTCCAATTGTTTTCTCTCCTGGGCAGAGTGTCTAATTGGTTTCTCTCCTGGGCAGAGTGTCTAATTGGTTTCTCTCCTGGGCAGAATGTCTAATTGGTTTCTCTCCTGGGCAGAGTGTCTCATTGGTTTCTCTCCTGGGCAGAGTGTCTAATTGGTTTCTCTCCTGGGCAGAATGTCTAATTGGTTTCTCTCCTGGGCAGAATGTCTAATTGGTTTCTCTCCTGGGCAGAGTGTCTCATTGGTTTCTCTCCTGGGCAGAGTGTCTAATTGGTTTCTCTCCTGGGCAGAATGTCTAATTGGTTTCTCTCCTGGGCAGAGTGTCTAATTGGTTTCTCTCCTGGGCAGAGTGTCTAATTGGTTTCTCTCCTGGGCAGAGTGTCTAATTGGTTTCTCTCCTGGGCAGAGTGTCTAATTGGTTTCTCTCCTGGGCAGAGTGTCTAATTGGTTTCTCTCCTGGGCAGAGTGTCTAATTGGTTTCTCTCCTGGGCAGAATGTCTAATTGGTTTCTCTCCTGGGCAGAATGTCTAATTGGTTTCTCTCCTGGGCAGAGTTTCTCATTGGTTTCTCTCCCGGGCAGAGTGTCTAATTGGTTTCTCTCCTGGGCAGAGTGTCTCATTGGTTTCTCTCCTGGGCAGAATGTCTAATTGGTTTCTCTCCTGGGCAGAGTGTCTCATTGGTTTCTCTCCTGGGCAGAGTGTCCAATTGGTTTCTCTCCTGGGCAGAGTGTCTAATTGGTTTCTCTCCCGGGCATAGTGTCTGATTGGTTTCTCTCCTGGGCAGAGTGTCTGATTGGTTTCTCTCCCGGGCAGAGTGTCTGATTGGTTTCTCTCCTGGGCAGAATGTCTGATTGGTTTCTCTCCCGGGCAGAGTGTCCGATTGGTTTCTCTCCCGGGCAGAGTGTCCGATTGGTTTCTCTCCCGGGCAGAGTGTCCGATTGGTTTCTCTCCCGGGCAGAGTGTCCGATTGGTTTCTCTCCCGGGCAGAGTGTCCGATTGGTTTCTCTCCCGGGCAGAGTGTCCGATTGGTTTCTCTCCTGGGCAGTGTGTCTCATTGGTTTCTCTCCCGGGCAGAGTGTCCGATTGGTTTCTCTCCCGGGCAGAGTGTCCGATTGGTTTCTCTCCCGGGCAGAGTGTCCGATTTGGTTTCTCTCCCGGGCAGAGTGTCCGATTGGTTTCTCTCCCGGGCAGAGTGTCTAATTGGTTTCTCTCCTGGGCAGAGTGTCCGATTGGTTTCTCTCCTGGACAGAGTGTCCGATTGGTTTCTCTCCTGGGCAGAGTGTCTAATTGGTTTCTCTCCTGGGCAGAGTGTCTAATTGGTTTCTCTCCTGGGCAGAATGTCTAATTGGTTTCTCTCCTGGGCAGAGTGTCTAATTGGTTTCTCTCCTGGGCAGAGTGTCTAATTGGTTTCTCTCCTGGGCAGAATGTCTAATTGGTTTCTCTCCTGGGCAGAGTGTCTAATTGGTTTCTCTCCTGGGCAGAATGTCTAATTGGTTTCTCTCCTGGGCAGAGTGTCTCATTGGTTTCTCTCCTGGGCAGAGTGTCCAATTGGTTTCTCTCCTGGGCAGAGTGTCTGATTGGTTTCTCTCCCGGGCAGATTGTCCGATTGGTTTCTCTCCCGGGCAGAGTGTCCGATTGGTTTCTCTCCCGGGCAGAGTGTCCGATTGGTTTCTCTCCCGGGCAGAGTGTCCGATTGGTTTCTCTCCCGGGCAGAGTGTCCGATTGGTTTCTCTCCTGGGCAGTGTGTCGAATTGGTTTCTCTCCCGGGCAGAGTGTCCGATTGGTTTCTCTCCCGGGCAGAGTGTCCGATTGGTTTCTCTCCCGGGCAGAGTGTCCGATTGGTTTCTCTCCTGGGCAGTGTGTCAAATTGGTTTCTCTCCTGGGCAGAGTGTCCGATTGGTTTCTCTCCTGGACAGAGTGTCCGATTGGTTTCTCTCCTGGGCAGAGTGTCTAATTGGTTTCTCTGCTGGGCAGAGTGTCTAATTGGTTTCTCTCCTGGGCAGCGTGTCTAATTGGTTTCTCTCCTGGGCAGCGTGTCTAATTGCTTTCTCTCCCGGGCAGCGTGTCCAATTGGTTTCTTTCCTGGGCAGTGTGCCTCGTTGTATTGATTAACTATTTGAGTTGCAACTCGGTGCTGACAGGTTGGATTACATTGATTTAAACAAGGTGAATCATCACAGTGAATAGTTGTTCGAACAAAACACACATTTCCCCTCAGTCACAACAGTGCTCAGTCATGGTGAAACACTGGAATAAAATGCTGCTCTCCAGCCTTGTTTTCCAGCCGATTGCAGGTGTTGTAATAATACCCAATCTGTCAGCCACCTTGCATGATCCATTCCAAACTGATTTAGAGGGACCAGTGTCCACTCAGGTGGCTTTATGGAACAGCACATTCTTAAGCACATTATTTGAATGAAAGTGGAGGTAAACGTCAGCAAGATCCACGCTCTGAAATGAATGCTGTCCTTTTCCTGTGTGTACACCATTACTACCCTGGCTGCATGGAAACATCGTCACTGAAATGTGCAGCACAACAAAACACAAGAATCAAGTCCATTCAGTTATCCCATTGCCCAGCATGCCTGCATGACAGTGACTGTAATTTATTGTAGTTGAACCTCTTTAGGATGTCCTGAGAGAGTTGTGAGATGCTACATGAATGCAGCTTCTTTCTTCCCTCTTTCAGCATACAATTTAGTTATCATTCCATCTTTTTTCTGCACAAAACCCTGTTACCCGGCTCCTCACTAGGCAAAGAGTCCATCCAATTCCTTTTCGCGTTGTTCACAGGTCAGGATTTTCTGCAGTTTGAAATGCTGAAGGTACTTTACGTTAAATATGTCCAATTTCCTCAATTTCGAATCTCATCTCCATTTGTCGTCTCTATCCACCTCACTGATACCTAATTATTTTCAAACTGTTAATGACGTTCCCTGCCTTTCTTCTGTTCACTCCAGTGAGAATAGAACCAATGATCGTAAACTGAAGCCATCTTTGTTACTCAGCTTCCCACTGCCTCCAATCACTGTACCGCATCGGCAGCTTTCAGCATTTCCCTCCATTCAGGGAAGTGGTCAGTATCAGGCTCTGGGACTTGTATTTGATGGAATAATTCATACACCCCAAATTTGTCTTTTTAAATTTCATTGTTGGGTGAATTTGTGCTCCTATTCCTGGTTAGTGATTGGAATATTCTCATTGCACTGTATGTCAGCACTAATCTCTCCTGCGACAGGTATAGCATGGGTTTCGTGGGAGATGACACTTCCTTTACTCTGCCTCAACCATGTGCCTAAACTACCAGTCTTTGGAAGAGAACCAGTGTATGTTTTTTAATTTCCCAAATCAGCTATCCTTATGGCCTCTCAAAGCAAGATGCTAGAATACTTAGAATGTACAGCACAGAAATAGGCCATTCGGCCCAACTGGTCTATGCCGGTGTTTATGCTCCAGATGAGCCGTCTCCCACCCTACTTCATCTAACCCTATCAGCACATCCTTTTATTCCTTTCTCCCTCATGTGTTCATCTAGCTTTCCCTTAAATGCATCTGTGCTATTCGCCTCAACTATTCCTTATGGTAGCGAGTTCCACATTCTAACATTCCACATAAAGAAGTTTCTCCTGAATTCCCTATTGGATTATTGGTGACTATCTCATATTTATGGCCATGAGTTACGATCTCCCCCACAAGTGGAAACATCTTCTCCCCGTCTACACTTTTGTAATCTTAAAGACCTCTATCAGGTCACCCCTCAGCCATTGCTTTTCCACAGAAAAAGAGCCCCAGCCTGTTCAGCCTTTCCTGATAGGTATAACCTCTCAGTTCTGGAATCATCCTTGCAAATCTTTTTTGCACCTTCTCCAGTGCCTCTATATCCTTTTTATAATATCGAGACCAGAACTGTGCACAGTACTCCAAGTGTGGTCTAACCAAGGTTCTATACAAGTTTAACATAACTACTCTGCTTTTCAATTCTACCTCTCTAGAAATGTGCCCCAGAGCTTGATTTGCTTTCCATTATGGCCTTATTAATCTGCGTCGCTACTTTTAGTAATTTGTGTATCTGTATCCCCAAATCCCTCTGCTCCTCTACCCCATTTAGACTCTTATTATCCAAGCAGTAGGTGGCCTCCATATTCTTCCTACCAAAATGCACCACCTCACACTTATCTATATTGAAATTCATTTGCCATTTACACGCACATTCTGTAAGTTTATTTACGTCTTTTTGTATTTTGTCGCATTCCTCCTCAGTATTAACTATACCCCCCAATTTGGTGTCATCCACAAATTTTGAAATTGTACTTCTTATTTCCGAGTCCAAATCATTTATGTAAATGGTGAACAACAGCGGTCCCAGCACCAATTCTTGTGGAACACCACTTCCCACCTTTTGCCTGTTTGAGTAACTACCCTTACCCACAACTCTGTTTTGTGTTTTGTAGCTAGCTTGCTATCCATTCTGCAGCTTGTTCCCTGACTCCACACGCTCTGACCTTAGTCATGAGTTTACTATGAGGTACCTTAGTGAAGGTCTTTTGAAAATACCTGCACATTGATACTGTTGACTCATGTCCCATAAAAGCTGCTTCAAGACCATCCCAGCTTCATGTAGCAGAAGAAAGTAAACCCTGACCCCATCAGTTGGTGGTCTCCATCTGAAATAGTTACTCTTTAGATCAAGGGGGTAAATTTTCATTTCCTGGGTAGTAATCTGGCAGAGTGGATCATCCAACCTTTGTAGAACCCACTTGATTTCCTGTCCATGCAAATTACCCCAACCGCTTCCTAAATCCGTGCCCATCGCTCTTCGAGCTCCCTGTTTGAATCGCTCCCTGCCACACCACTGAAACATGCTGAAGTCATGGACAGCATCCTCTGTAATTGGTGCACTTTCCCTCCTCAATCTTTCTAGTGTTTGAAACAATTGGTGACATTATCCTTCTCCAACACCTCTCCTCCATGTCCAGCTCGGTGGGACCGCCCTCGTTTGGTTCCATTCATACATATTCAACTATAGAAAGAGCATCTCAAGCAAAGGTTTCTCTTCCAGCCCCCGCACCATGCTCTAGAATGCCTTCCCTAAACCCCTCTGTCTCTCCACCTCTCCCTCCTCCTTTAAGACTCTCCTTAAATCCCACCTTTTCGACAAAGCTTTTGGTCACCCCTCTTAATATCTCCTTCCTTGGCTCAGCATCCTTTTTTTGATTACGTTTCCCAAACACCTAGACGTGGCGATTAAGGCAGCTTCTATTGCCTGGAATGTTTATTTTCAGATGTTGCTGTAAAGCTGGGTTTGTGAAATATACTGCTGTACAGGGGTCTTAGTGTTGGAAACCCTTCTCCCCAGCCCTCCAAGTTTTGCCTGGCTCTTATTTATTCAGAGTCATTATCTGGTACAACTGATGGTTAGCTTTCACCTGCTGGGTCTCAGGGAAAATGGGATTACAGGGAGGACTTGACAGAAACTGAACAGGCTCCAGAATAACACTGGAGGACTTTGTGCTGCTACAAGAACCAAGGAGACATTAGAGATAAAGACCTAGATTACAGGAGTAAACCGGGCGAAATTGAGCAAAAAAACAATCTGGGCGGAGTTCTGTCAAGTAAAATCTCCGCCCACTTTGTGTCATTCATCTATTTCTGGACAGAGTGTCTATTGACGTCACTGTGTCAGCCAATGAGTTGGAGGTGGGGCGGGACTTACAGCAAACAGTGTATTTACTCAGCAAACAGAGTCTGTTTAAACAGCGCACTACAGCAAACAGTCTACAGAGTCTGTTTAAACAGTGCACGACAGCAAACAGTCTACAGAGTCTGTTTAAACAGCGCACTACAGCAAACAGTCCACAGAGTCTGTTTAAACAGCGCACGACAGCAAACAGTCTACAGAGTCTGTTTAAACAGCGCACGACAGCAAACAGTCTACAGAGTCTGTTTAAACAGCGCACTACAGCAAACAGTCTACAGAGTCTGTTTAAACAGAGCACGACAGCAAACAGTCTACAGAGTCTGTTTAAACAGTGCACGACAGCAAACAGTCTACAGAGTCTGTTTAAACAGTGCACGACAGCAAACAGTCTACAGAGTCTGTTTAAACAGCGCACTACAGCAAACAGTCTACAGAGTCTGTTTAAACAGCGCACGACAGCAAACAGTCTACAGAGTCTGTTTAAACAGCGCACGACAGCAAACAGTCTACAGAGTCTGTTTAAACAGCGCACTACAGCAAACAGTCTACAGAGTCTGTTTAAACAGCGCACGACAGCAAACAGTCTACAGAGTCTGTTTAAACAGTGCACGACAGCAAACAGTCTACAGAGTCTGTTTAAACAGTGCACGACAGCAAACAGTCTACAGAGTCTGTTTAAACAGCGCACTACAGCAAACAGTCTACAGAGTCTGTTTAAACAGCGCACGACAGCAAACAGTCTACAGAGTCTGTTTAAACAGCGCACGACAGCAAACAGTCTACAGAGTCTGTTTAAACAGCGCACTACAGCAAACAGTCTACAGAGTCTGTTTAAACAGCACACTACAGCAAACAGTCTACAGAGTCTGTTTAAACAGCGCACTACAGCAAACAGTCTACAGAGTCTGTTTAAAAAAAGTCTCTATGAACTAGAGGAAACAGAACTCATGACCGAAACTACAGCAACTTCTCCCAATAAAAGCAGGGTGATTTCTCCAGCAAAATGCAGTGAGTGGAGGATAGTTACATACAAATTATGTGCGTAAAATCAATCTCAGTCACTTACAGCAGTGCGGTCTCCAGACGTGAGTGACGGGGGAAATACCCGATCATCTCCATTCTGGCTTGGAGTAGTGGTCTCACCGTATGCAGCCTATGCTCCACACGAGCCTCCTCCCACCCTACTTCATCTAACCCTATCAGCATATCCTTCTATTCCTTTCTCCCTCATGTGCTGATTTAGCTTCCTCTTAAATGCGTCTATGCTATTCGCCTCAATTACTCCATGTGGTGCGGAGTTCCACATTCTAACCAGTGTTATGCGATGCTTTTAAAAAAAAAATTCTTGGGATGTGGGCGATGCTGGTAAGACCAAATTTGTTGCCTATCTCAGGTGCCCTGATGGACCTCCCACACTGGTGTTAGGTAGGGAATTTCTGGATATTGACCCAGCGACAATGAAGGCCTGGGTCATTGCTGATAGGCCTGTCCAATTTTTTCCCCCTTATTTTTGAAGTCAATAGCAATTGTTTACAAGTTCAGAGGGCAGTAAGTGTCAATGACTTGATGAGGGACTGCAGCCATGTGTAGGCCAGACCGGGTAAGGGTGGCAGGGTCCCTTCCCTGAAGGACATTAGTGAACCAGTTGGGGTTTTAAACCACAATCCAGCAGTTTTCATGGTTGTTTTTCCTGATGCCGGCCCACAAATTACCAGATTTATTAATTTTGATTTTACAACTTGCCCTGAAGGGATTTGAACTCATAATCTCTGGTTTTCTAGTCCAGTATCATAACCACGAGACTACTGTGCCAAAAATATTTGAAAGTTCAGTTAAGGGACACCGTAATGCTCTGGTTAGTGGTTTTTAAACCATGTTGCGACCATGACCTGACTATTTCTGGTTTTAACATCGGCACGGAAAAGTACAGGCTTCCCACTGGGAATGCCAAGTCCGAACATTTTGCGGTCATGCCCCCCAAAAAACCACAATTTTCAACTCCCACCCGCCCCCAACCCACCTGTTCTTGGGGTTTAAAATCACCCCCATATTGTCTCTCACACACACATACATGCACGGTCGCACACACAAGCATGGTCAGTTGCACTCAAACACGGTCTCGCACGTGGGGACACACACGCGGCCGGTTGCGCGCACACGCAAAACACACACGCTCGCAACACACCTCAGTCTATCCTTGGAACTTCCTGCCCTTCCCTAGCAGGAATCAGAGTAAATCCAGCACAGAATCCGGGCTCTGGTGGACCAGGAGTCCAGAATAATACCGCAGCAGTCCAGAGAACAGAACACAGCCCGTATTCCGAACTGGCGTCAGAGAGTCCACACACAAGGTTTGGGAGAGATGGAAAATTTCCACACATGTGCAACAGGAGGAGGGGGAGTTATCCTTCCATGGCTGGGGATAAAGTATATTGTTGGTGTACAGTTCACCAAACTCTGCCCAAATTTAATGTCATTAAGGATGCTGGTATGAGTGAGGTCAATTAAACACTTCAAAAACTTACCCTACTCAATGGTGCTTTAATTAGCTCAAACGCAGAGAGAGAGAGAGAGAGGGGGGGGCACACGCAGAGAGAGAGAGGGGGGGCACACGCAGAGAGAGAGAGAGAGGGGGGCACACAGAGAGAGAGAGGGGGGGGCACACGCAGAGAGAGAGAGGGGGGGCACACGCAGAGAGAGAGAGGGGGGGGCACACGCAGAGAGAGAGAGGGAGAGAGGGGCACACACGCAGAGAGAGAGAGAGAGGGGGGCACACACGCAGAGAGAGAGAGAGAGGGGGGCACACACGCAGAGAGAGAGAGAGAGGGGGGCACACACGCAGAGAGAGAGAGAGAGGGGGGCACACACGCAGAGAGAGAGAGAGAGGGGGGAACACACGCAGAGAGAGAGAGAGAGGGGGGGGACACACGCAGAGAGAGAGAGAGGGGGGGGACACACGCATAGAGAGAGGGGGGGCACACACGCAGAGAGAGAGAGAGAGGGGGGGGACACACGCAGAGAGAGAGAGAGAGGGGGGGGACACACGCATAGAGAGAGGGGGGGCACACACGCAGAGAGAGAGAGAGAGAGAGAGGGGCACACACGCATAGAGAGAGGGGGGGCACACACGCAGAGAGAGAGAGAGAGAGAGAGGGGCACACACGCATAGAGAGAGGGGGGGCACACACGCAGAGAGAGAGAGAGAGGGGGGGGACACACGCATAGAGAGAGGGGGGGCACACACGCAGAGAGAGAGAGGGGGGCACACACGCAGAGAGAGAGAGAGGGGGGCACACACGCAGAGAGAGAGAGAGAGGGGAACACGCAGAGAGAGAGAGAGAGGGGAACACGCAGAGAGAGAGAGGGGGGCACACACGCAGAGAGAGAGAGAGGGGGGAACACGCAGAGAGAGAGAGAGAGGGGAACACGCAGAGAGAGAGAGAGAGGGGAACACGCAGAGAGAGAGAGGGGGGCACACACGCAGAGAGAGAGAGAGGGGGGAACACGCAGAGAGAGAGAGGGGGGCACACACGCAGAGAGAGAGAGAGAGGGGAACACGCAGAGAGAGAGAGGGGGGCACACACGCAGAGAGAGAGAGAGGGGGGACACACGCATAGAGAGAGGGGGGGCACACACGCAGAGAGAGAGAGAGGGGGGACACACGCATAGAGAGAGGGGGGGCACACACGCAGAGAGAGAGAGAGAGGGGAACACGCAGAGAGAGAGAGAGGGGGGCACACACGCAGAGAGAGAGAGAGGGGGGACACACGCATAGAGAGAGGGGGGGGGGAACACGCAGAGAGAGAGAGAGAGGGGAACACGCAGAGAGAGAGAGGGGGGCACACACGCAGAGAGAGAGAGAGAGGGGCACACACGCAGAGAGAGAGGGGGGGGGGAACACGCAGAGAGAGAGAGAGAGAGGGGGGCACAGAGAGAGAGAGAGGGGGGAACACACGCAGAGAGAGAGAGGGGGGGGCACACATAGAGAGAGAGAGAGAGGGGGGAACACAAGCAGAGAGAGAGAGAGGGGGGAACACATAGAGAGAGAGAGAGAGAGGGGAACACACGCAGAGAGAGAGAGAGAGAGGGGAACACACGCAGAGAGAGAGAGAGGGGGGAACACACGCAGAGAGAGAGAGAGAGAGGGGAACACACGCAGAGAGAGAGAGAGGGGGGAACACACGCAGAGAGAGAGAGAGAGAGGGGAACACACGCAGAGAGAGAGAGAGAGAGGGGCACACACGCAGAGAGAGAGAGAGAGAGGGGAACACACGCAGAGAGAGAGAGAGAGAGGGGGGCACACACGCAGAGAGAGAGAGAGAGAGAGGGGAACACACGCAGAGAGAGAGAGAGAGGGGGGCACACACGCAGAGAGAGAGAGGGGGGCACACACGCAGAGAGAGAGAGGGGGGCACACACGCAGAGAGAGAGAGAGGGGGGCACACATGCAGAGAGAGAGGGAGAGGGGGGAACACACGCAGAGAGAGAGAGAGAGAGAGGGGAACACACGCAGAGAGAGAGAGAGAGGGGGGCACACACGCAGAGAGAGAGAGAGAGAGAGGGGAACACACGCAGAGAGAGAGAGAGAGGGGGGCACACACGCAGAGAGAGAGAGGGGGGCACACACGCAGAGAGAGAGAGGGGGGCACACACGCAGAGAGAGAGAGAGGGGGGCACACATGCAGAGAGAGAGGGAGAGGGGGGAACACACGCAGAGAGAGAGAGAGAGAGGGGAACACACGCAGAGAGAGAGAGAGAGAGGGGAACACACGCAGAGAGAGAGAGAGAGAGAGGGGGGAACACACGCAGAGAGAGAGAGAGAGGGGAACACACGCAGAGAGAGAGAGAGAGAGGGGGGCACACACGCAGAGAGAGAGAGAGAGAGAGGGGAACACACGCAGAGAGAGAGAGAGAGGGGGGCACACACGCAGAGAGAGAGGGGGGGCACACACGCAGAGAGAGCGAGAGAGAGAGGGGAACACACGCAGAGAGAGAGAGAGAGAGAGGGGAACACACGCAGAGAGAGAGAGAGAGGGGGGCACACACGCAGAGAGAGAGGGGGGGCACACACGCAGAGAGAGAGAGGGGGGCACACACGCAGAGAGAGAGAGAGGGGGGCACACACGCAGAGAGAGAGAGGGGGGCACACACGCAGAGAGAGAGAGAGGGGGGCACACATGCAGAGAGAGAGGGAGAGGGGGGAACACACGCAGAGAGAGAGAGAGAGGGAGGCACACACGCAGAGAGAGAGAGAGGGGGGAACACACGCAGAGAGAGAGGGAGAGGGAGGCACACACGCAGAGAGAGAGAGAGAGGGGGGCACACATGCAGAGAGAGAGGGAGAGGGGGGAACACACGCAGAGAGAGAGGTAGAGGGGGGAACACACGCAGAGAGAGAGATAGAGGGGGGCACACACGCAGAGAGAGAGAGAGAGGGGGGCACAGAGAGAGAGAGAGAGAGGGGAACACACGCAGAGAGAGAGGGAGAGGGGCACACATGCAGAGAGAGAGAGAGAGGGGGCACAGAGAGAGAGAGAGAGAGGGGAACACACGCAGAGAGAGAGAGAGGGGGGCACACACGCAGAGAGAGAGAGAGAGGGGCACACACGCAGAGAGAGAGAGAGGGGAACACACGCAGAGAGAGAGAGAGGGGGGCACACGCAGAGAGAGAGAGAGGGGGGCACAGAGAGAGAGAGAGAGAGAGAGAGGGGAACACACGCAGAGAGAGAGAGAGAGAGGGGAACACACGCAGAGAGAGAGAGAGAGGGGGGAACACACGCAGAGAGAGAGAGAGGGGGGCACACATAGAGAGAGAGAGAGAGAGAGAGAGGGGGGAACACACGCAGAGAGAGAGAGAGAGAGAGGGGAACACACGCAGAGAGAGAGAGAGAGGGGAACACACGCAGAGAGAGAGAGAGAGAGAGGGGAACACACGCAGAGAGAGAGAGAGAGGGGGGCACACACGCAGAGAGAGAGAGAGGGGGGAACACACGCAGAGAGAGAGAGAGAGAGAGGGGAACACACGCAGAGAGAGAGAGAGAGAGAGGGGAACACACGCAGAGAGAGAGAGAGAGGGGAACACACGCAGAGAGAGAGAGAGAGAAAGGGGAACACACGCAGAGAGAGAGAGAGAGAGGGGAACACACGCAGAGAGAGAGAGAGAGAGAGGGGAACACACGCAGAGAGAGAGAGAGAGAGGGGAACACACGCAGAGAGAGAGAGAGAGGGGGGCACACACGCAGAGAGAGAGAGAGAGAGGGGAACACACGCAGAGAGAGAGAGAGAGGGGGGCACACACGCAGAGAGAGAGAGAGGGGGGAACACACGCAGAGAGAGAGGGGGGCACACGCAGAGAGAGAGGGGGGGCACACACGCAGAGAGAGAGGGGGGCACACACGCAGAGAGAGAGAGAGGGGGGCACACACGCAGAGAGAGCGAGAGAGAGGGGGGCACACACGCAGAGAGAGAGAGGGGGGCACACATGCAGAGAGAGAGGGAGAGGGGGGAACACACGCAGAGAGAGAGAGAGGGGGGCACACACGCAGAGAGAGAGAGAGAGGGAGGCACACACGCAGAGAGAGAGAGAGGGGGGAACACACGCAGAGAGAGAGAGAGGGGGGAACACACGCAGAGAGAGAGAGAGGGGGGCACACATGCAGAGAGAGAGGGAGAGGGGGGAACACACGCAGAGAGAGAGAGAGAGGGGGGCACACATGCAGAGAGAGAGAGAGACGGGGGAACACACGCAGAGAGAGAGATAGAGGGGGGCACACATGCAGAGAGAGAGGGAGAGGGGCACACATGCAGAGAGAGAGAGACAGGGGGGCACAGAGAGAGAGAGGGAGAGGGGCACACACGCAGAGAGAGAGAGAGGGGGGCACACACGCAGAGAGAGAGATAGAGGGGGGGCACACATGCAGAGAGAGAGGGAGAGGGGCACACATGCAGAGAGAGAGAGAGAGGGGGGCACAGAGAGAGAGAGAGAGAGAGGGGAACACACGCAGAGAGAGAGAGAGGGGGGCACACACGCAGAGAGAGAGAGGGGGGGCACACACGCAGAGAGAGAGAGAGAGGGGGGAACACACGCAGAGAGAGAGAGAGGGGGGAACACACGCAGAGAGAGAGAGAGATGGGGGCACAGAGAGAGAGAGGGAGAGGGGCACACACGCAGAGAGAGAGAGAGGGGGGCACACATGCAGAGAGAGAGATAGAGGGGGGCACACATGCAGAGAGAGAGGGAGAGGGGCACACATGCAGAGAGAGAGAGAGAGGGGGGCACAGAGAGAGAGAGAGAGAGGGGAACACACGCAGAGAGAGAGAGAGGGGGGGGGCACACGCAGAGAGAGAGAGAGAGGGGGGCACAGAGAGAGAGAGAGAGAGGGGAACACACGCAGAGAGAGAGAGAGAGGGGGGGCACACGCAGAGAGAGAGAGAGAGGGGGGGCACACGCAGAGAGAGAGAGAGAGGGGGGCACACACGCAGAGAGAGAGAGAGAGGGGGGCACACATGCAGAGAGAGAGGGAGAGGGGCACACACGCAGAGAGAGAGGGGGGCACACACGCAGAGAGAGAGAGGGAGGCACACACACAGAGAGAGAGAGGGGGGCACACACGCAGAGAGAGAGAGAGAGGGGGGCACACACGCAGAGAGAGAGAGAGAGGGGGGGCACACACGCAGAGAGAGAGAGGGGGGGCACACACGCAGAGAGAGAGAGAGGGGGGCACACACGCAGAGAGAGAGAGAGAGGGGGGGCACACACGCAGAGAGAGAGAGGGGGGGCACACACGCAGAGAGAGAGAGAGAGGGGGAACACACGCAGAGAGAGAGAGAGGGGGGCACACACGCAGAGAGAGAGAGAGGGGGGAACACACGCAGAGAGAGAGATAGAGGGGGGCACACACGCAGAGAGAGAGATAGAGGGGCACACACGCAGAGAGAGAGGGAGAGAGGGGGAGCACACCCGCAGAGAGAGAGAGAGAGGGGCACACACGCAGAGAGAGAGGGAGAGAGGGGGGCACACACGCAGAGAGAGAGAGAGAGAGGGGGGCACACACGCAGAGAGAGAGAGAGAGAGGGGGGCACACACGCAGAGAGAGAGAGAGAGAGGGGCACACAGGGAGAGAGAGAGAGAGAGGGGGGCACACACGCAGAGAGAGAGAGGGGGGCACACCCGCAGAGAGAGAGAGAGAGGGGCACACAGGGAGAGAGAGAGAGAGAGGGGGGCACACACGCAGAGAGAGAGAGAGAGAGGGGGGCACACACGCAGAGAGAGAGAGAGAGAGAGGGGGGCACACACGCAGAGAGAGAGAGAGAGAGGGGGGCACACACGCAGAGAGAGAGAGAGAGAGGGGGGCACACACGCAGAGAGAGAGAGAGAGAGGGGGGCACACACGCAGAGAGAGAGAGGGGGGCACACACGCAGAGAGAGAGAGGGGGGCACACGCAGAGAGAGAGAGAGGGGGGGCACACACGCAGAGAGAGAGAGAGAGGGGGGCACACACGCAGAGAGAGAGGGGGGACACACGCAGAGAGAGAGAGAGGGGGGGACACACGCAGAGAGAGAGGGGGGGACGCACACAGAGAGATAGAGAGAGGAGGGCACACATGCAGAGAGAGGGGCACACACGCCGAGAGAGAGGGGCACACACGCAGAGAGGGGCACACACGCAGAGAGAGAGGGGCACACACGCAGAGAGGGAGGGGCACACACGCAGAGAGAGAGGGGCACACACGCAGAGAGAGAGGGGCACACACGCAGAGAGAGAGGGGCACACACGCCGAGAGAGAGGGGCACACACGCAGAGAGAGAGAGAGAGGGGCACACACGCAGAGAGAGAGAGAGGGGGGGACACACGCAGAGAGAGAGAGAGAGGGGGGCACACACGCAGAGAGAGAGAGAGGGGGGCACACACGCAGAGTGAGAGAGAGAGGGGCACACACGCAGAGTGAGAGAGAGAGGGGCACACACGCAGAGAGAGAGGGGCACACACGCCGAGAGAGAGGGGCACACACGCAGAGAGAGAGGGGCACACATGCAGAGAGAGAGAGAGGGGGGACACACGCAGAGAGAGAGAGAGGGGGGCACACACGCAGAGTGAGAGAGAGAGGGGCACACACGCAGAGAGAGAGGGGCACACACGCCGAGAGAGAGGGGCACACACGCAGAGAGAGAGGGGCACACATGCAGAGAGAGAGAGAGGGGGGGACACACGCAGAGAGAGAGAGAGAGGGGCACACATGCAGAGTGAGAGGGGGCACACATGCAGAGAGAGGGGCACACACGCAGAGAGAGAGAGGGGGGCACACACGCAGAGAGAGAGGGGGGCACACACGCCGAGAGAGAGGGGCACACACGCAGAGAGAGAGGGGCACACACGCCGAGAGAGAGGGGCACACACGCAGAGAGAGAGGGGCACACACGCAGAGAGAGAGGGGCACACACGCAGAAAGAGAGGGGCACACACGCAGAGAGAGAGGGGCACACACGCCGAGAGAGAGGGGCACACACGCCGAGAGAGAGGGGCACACACGCCGAGAGAGAGGGGCACACACGCCGAGAGAGAGGGGGGGACACACGCAGAGAGAGAGAGAGGGGGGGACACAAGCAGAGAGAGAGAGAGAGGGGGGCACACACGCAGAGTGAGAGAGAGAGGGGCACACACGCAGAGTGAGAGAGAGAGAGGGGCACACAGGGAGAGAGAGAGGGGCACACACGCATAGAGAGAGGGGCACACACGCCGAGAGAGAGGGGCACACACGCAGAGAGAGAGGGGCACACACGCCGAGAGAGAGGGGCACACACGCCGAGAGAGAGGGGCACACACGCAGAGAGAGAGGGGCACACACGCAGAGAGAGAGGGGCACACACGCAGAGAGAGAGGGGCACACATGCAGAGAGAGAGAGAGGGGGGGACACACGCAGAGTGAGAGAGAGGGGGGCACACACGCAGAGAGAGAGAGGGGCACACACACAGAGAGATAGAGAGAGGAGGGCACACATGCAGAGTGAGAGGGGGCACACATGCAGAGAGAGGGGCACACACGCAGAGAGAGAGGGGCACACACGCAGAGAGAGAGGGGCACACACGCAGAGAGAGAGGGGCACACACGCAGAGAGAGAGGGGCACACACGGAGAGAGAGGGGCACACACGCAGAGAGAGGGGGCACACACGCAGAGAGAGAGGGGCACACACGCAGAGAGAGGGGCACACACGCAGAGAGAGGGGCACACACGCAGAGAGAGAGGGGCACACACGCAGAGAGAGAGGGGCACACACGCAGAGAGAGAGGGGCACACACGCAGAGTGAGAGAGAGAGGAGGGCACACATGCAGAGTGAGAGGGGGCACACACGCAGAGAGAGAGAGGGGGGCACACACGCAGAGAGAGAGGGGCACACACGCAGAGAGAGAGGGGCACACACGCAGAGAGAGAGGGGCACACACGCAGAGAGAGAGGGGCACACACGCAGAGAGAGAGGGGCACACACGCAGAGAGAGAGGGGCACACACGCAGAGAGAGGGGGCACACAAGCAGAGAGAGGGGGCACACACGCAGAGAGAGAGAGAGAGAGAGGGGGGCACACACGCAGAGAGAGAGAGGGGGGGCACACACGCAGAGTGAGAGAGAGAGGGGCACACACGCAGAGAGAGAGGGGCACACACGCAGAGAGAGAGGGGGCACACACGCAGAGAGAGAGGGGCACACACGCAGAGAGAGAGGGGCACACACGCAGAGAGAGGGGGCACACAAGCAGAGAGAGAGAGAGAGAGAGGGGGGCACACACGCAGAGAGAGAGAGAGAGAGAGAGGGGGGCACACACGCAGAGAGAGAGAGAGAGGGGCACACACGCAGAGAGAGAGAGGGGGGCACACACGCAGAGAGAGAGGGGCACACACGCAGAGAGAGAGGGGGCACACACGCAGAGAGAGAGAGAGAGAGAGGGGGGCACACACGCAGAGAGAGAGAGAGAGAGAGAGGGGCACACACGCAGAGAGAGAGAGGGGGGCACACACGCAGAGAGAGAGGGGCACACACGCAGAGAGAGAGGGGGCACACACGCAGAGAGAGAGGGGGCACACACGCAGAGAGAGAGGGGGCACACACGCAGAGAGAGGGGGCACACACGCAGAGAGAGGGGGCACACACGCAGAGAGAGAGGGGGCACACACGCAGAGAGAGAGGGGGCACACACGCAGAGAGAGGGGGCACACACGCAGAGAGAGAGGGGGCACACACGCAGAGAGAGAGGGGGCACACACGCAGAGAGAGAGGGGGCACACAAGCAGAGAGAGAGAGAGAGAGAGTGGGGCAGACACACAGAGAGAGAGAGGGGGGCACACACGCAGAGAGAGAGAGAGGGGGGCACAAAAACAGAGAGAGAGAGAGGGGGGCACACAGAGAGAGAGAGAGAGGGGGGCACACAGAGAGAGAGAGAGAGGGGGGCACACAGAGAGAGAGAGAGAGGGGGGCACACACGCAGCGAGAGAGAGAGAGAGAGAGGGGCACACACGCAGAGAGAGCGAGAGGGGGGCACACGCAGAGAGAGAGAGGGGGGCACACACGCAGAGAGAGAGAGGGGGGCACACACGCAGAGAGAGAGAGGGGGGCACACACGCAGAGAGAGAGGGGGGCACACGCTGAGAGAGAGCGGGCACACACGCAGAGAGGGGGCACACACGCAGAGAGAGAGGGGGGCACACACGCAGAGAGAGAGAGTGGGGCACACACGCAGAGAGAGAGAGGGGGGCACACACGCAGAGAGAGAGAGGGGGGCACACACGCAGACAGAGAGAGAGAGGGGGGCACACACGCAGAGAGAGAGAGAGGGGGGCACACACGCAGAGAGAGAGAGGGGGGCACACACGCAGAGAGAGAGAGAGGGGGGCACACACGCAGAGAGAGAGAGAGGGGGGCACACACGCAGAGAGAGAGAGGGGGGCACACACGCAGAGAGAGAGAGAGAGGGGGGGCACACACGCAGAGAGAGAGAGAGAGAGGGGGGCACACACGCAGAGAGAGAGAGAGGGGCACACACGCAGAGAGAGAGAGAGAGGGGCACACACGCAGAGAGAGAGAGGGGCACACACGCAGAGAGAGAGAGAGGGGGGCACACACGCAGAGAGAGAGAGAGGGGGGCACACACGCAGAGAGAGAGAGAGAGAGGGGGGCACACACGCAGAGAGAGAGAGAGAGAGGGGGGCACACACGCAGAGAGAGAGAGGGGCATACACGCAGAGAGAGAGAGAGAGGGGCACACACGCAGAGAGAGAGAGGGGGGCACACACGCAGAGAGAGAGAGAGGGGCACACACGCAGAGAGAGACAGAGGGGGGCACACACGCAGAGAGAGAGAGAGAGAGGGGGGCACGCACGCAGAGAGAGAGAGAGGGGGGCACACACGCAGAGAGAGAGAGAGGGGGGCACACACGCAGAGAGAGAGAGAGAGAGGGGGGCACACACGCAGAGAGAGAGAGAGGGGGGCAGACACGCAGAGAGAGAGAGAGGGGGGCACGCACGCAGAGAGAGAGAGAGAGAGAGGGGCACACACGCAGAGAGAGAGAGGGGGGCACACACGCAGAGAGAGAGAGAGGGGCACACACGCAGAGAGAGAGAGGGGGGCACACACGCAGAGAGAGAGAGAGAGAGGGGCACACACGCAGAGAGAGAGAGGGGGGCACACACGCAGAGAGAGAGAGAGAGAGAGAGGGGCACACACGCAGAGAGAGAGAGGGGGGCACACACGCAGAGAGAGAGAGGGGCACACACGCAGAGAGAGAGAGGGGGGCACACACGCAGAGAGAGAGAGAGAGGGGCACACACGCAGAGAGAGAGAGGGGGGCACACACGCAGAGAGAGAGAGGGGGGCACACACGCAGAGAGAGAGAGAGGGGGGCACACACGCAGAGAGAGAGAGGGGGCACACGCTGAGAGAGAGCGGGCACACACGCAGAGAGGGGGCACACACGCAGAGAGAGAGGGGGGCACACACGCAGAGAGAGAGAGGGGGGCACACACGCAGAGAGAGTGGGGGGCACGCACACACAGAGAGGGGCACACACGCAGAGAGAGAGAGAGTGGGGCACACACGCAGAGAGAGAGAGAGAGAGAGAGGGGCACACACGCAGAGAGAGAGAGGGGGGCACACACGCAGAGAGAGAGAGAGGGGCACACACGCAGAGAGAGAGAGAGAGGGGCACACACGCAGAGAGAGAGAGAGGGGGCACACGCTGAGAGAGAGCGGGCACACACGCAGAGAGGGGGCACACACGCAGAGAGAGAGGGGGGCACACACGCAGAGAGAGAGAGGGGGGCACACACGCAGAGAGAGTGGGGGGCACGCACACACAGAGAGGGGCACACACGCAGAGAGAGAGAGAGTGGGGCACACACGCAGAGAGGGGGCACACACGCAGAGAGAGAGGTGGCACACATGCAGAGAGAGAGAGAGTGGGGGGCACACACGCAGAGAGAGAGAAAGAGGTGGGCACACATGCAGAGGGAGAGGGAGAGGGGGGGCACACAGGCAGAGAGAGAGAGAGAAAGGGGCACACACGCAGAGAGAGAGAGAGGGGGGCACACACGCAGAGAGAGAGAGAGAAAGGGGCACACACGCAGAGAGAGAGAGAGAGGTGGGCACACATGCAGAGGGAGAGGGAGAGGGGGGGCACACACGCAGAGAGAGAGAGAGGGGGGCACACACGCAGAGAGAGAGAGGGGGGCACACACGCAGAGAGAGAGAGGGGGGCACACGCAGAGAGAGAGAGAGGGGGGGCACACACGCAGAGAGAGAGAGAGAGGGGGGCACACACGCAGAGAGAGAGGGGGGACACACGCAGAGAGAGAGAGAGGGGGGGACACACGCAGAGAGAGAGGGGGGGACGCACACAGAGAGATAGAGAGAGGAGGGCACACATGCAGAGAGAGGGGCACACACGCCGAGAGAGAGGGGCACACACGCAGAGAGGGGCACACACGCAGAGAGAGAGGGGCACACACGCAGAGAGGGAGGGGCACACACGCAGAGAGAGAGGGGCACACACGCAGAGAGAGAGGGGCACACACGCCGAGAGAGAGGGGCACACACGCAGAGAGAGAGAGAGAGGGGCACACACGCAGAGAGAGAGAGAGGGGGGGACACACGCAGAGAGAGAGAGAGAGGGGGGCACACACGCAGAGAGAGAGAGAGGGGGGCACACACGCAGAGTGAGAGAGAGAGGGGCACACACGCAGAGTGAGAGAGAGAGGGGCACACACGCAGAGAGAGAGGGGCACACACGCCGAGAGAGAGGGGCACACACGCAGAGAGAGAGGGGCACACATGCAGAGAGAGAGAGAGGGGGGACACACGCAGAGAGAGAGAGAGAGGGGCACACACGCAGAGAGAGAGGGGCACACATGCAGAGAGAGAGAGAGGGGGGGACACACGCAGAGAGAGAGAGAGAGGGGCACACATGCAGAGTGAGAGGGGGCACACATGCAGAGAGAGGGGCACACACGCAGAGAGAGAGAGGGGGGCACACACGCAGAGAGAGAGGGGGGCACACACGCCGAGAGAGAGGGGCACACACGCAGAGAGAGAGGGGCACACACGCCGAGAGAGAGGGGCACACACGCAGAGAGAGAGGGGCACACACGCAGAGAGAGAGGGGCACACACGCAGAAAGAGAGGGGCACACACGCAGAGAGAGAGGGGCACACACGCCGAGAGAGAGGGGCACACACGCCGAGAGAGAGGGGCACACACGCCGAGAGAGAGGGGCACACACGCAGAGAGAGAGAGAGGGGGGGACACAAGCAGAGAGAGAGAGAGAGGGGGGCACACACGCAGAGTGAGAGAGAGAGGGGCACACACGCAGAGTGAGAGAGAGAGAGGGGCACACAGGGAGAGAGAGAGGGGCACACACGCATAGAGAGAGGGGCACACACGCCGAGAGAGAGGGGCACACACGCAGAGAGAGAGGGGCACACACGCCGAGAGAGAGGGGCACACACGCCGAGAGAGAGGGGCACACACGCAGAGAGAGAGGGGCACACACGCAGAGAGAGAGGGGCACACACGCAGAGAGAGAGGGGCACACATGCAGAGAGAGAGAGAGGGGGGGACACACGCAGAGTGAGAGAGAGGGGGGCACACACGCAGAGAGAGAGAGGGGCACACACACAGAGAGATAGAGAGAGGAGGGCACACATGCAGAGTGAGAGGGGGCACACATGCAGAGAGAGGGGCACACACGCAGAGAGAGAGGGGCACACACGCAGAGAGAGAGGGGCACACACGCAGAGAGAGAGGGGCACACACGCAGAGAGAGAGGGGCACACACGGAGAGAGAGGGGCACACACGCAGAGAGAGGGGGCACACACGCAGAGAGAGAGGGGCACACACGCAGAGAGAGGGGCACACACGCAGAGAGAGGGGCACACACGCAGAGAGAGAGGGGCACACACGCAGAGAGAGAGGGGCACACACGCAGAGAGAGAGGGGCACACATGCAGAGAGAGAGAGAGGGGGGAACACACGCAGAGTGAGAGAGAGAGGAGGGCACACATGCAGAGTGAGAGGGGGCACACATGCAGAGAGAGGGGCACACACGCAGAGAGAGAGAGGGGGGCACACACGCAGAGAGAGAGGGGCACACACGCAGAGAGAGAGGGGCACACACGCAGAGAGAGAGGGGCACACACGCAGAGAGAGAGGGGCACACACGCAGAGAGAGAGGGGCACACACGCAGAGAGAGAGGGGCACACACGCAGAGAGAGGGGGCACACAAGCAGAGAGAGGGGGCACACACGCAGAGAGAGAGAGAGAGAGAGGGGGGCACACACGCAGAGAGAGAGAGGGGGGGCACACACGCAGAGTGAGAGAGAGAGGGGCACACACGCAGAGAGAGAGGGGCACACACGCAGAGAGAGAGGGGGCACACACGCAGAGAGAGAGGGGCACACACGCAGAGAGAGAGGGGCACACACGCAGAGAGAGGGGGCACACAAGCAGAGAGAGAGAGAGAGAGAGGGGGGCACACACGCAGAGAGAGAGAGAGAGAGAGAGAGGGGGGCACACACGCAGAGAGAGAGAGAGAGGGGCACACACGCAGAGAGAGAGAGGGGGGCACACACGCAGAGAGAGAGGGGCACACACGCAGAGAGAGAGGGGGCACACACGCAGAGAGAGAGAGAGAGAGAGGGGGGCACACACGCAGAGAGAGAGAGAGAGAGAGAGGGGCACACACGCAGAGAGAGAGAGGGGGGCACACACGCAGAGAGAGAGGGGCACACACGCAGAGAGAGAGGGGGCACACACGCAGAGAGAGAGGGGGCACACACGCAGAGAGAGAGGGGGCACACACGCAGAGAGAGGGGGCACACACGCAGAGAGAGGGGGCACACACGCAGAGAGAGAGGGGGCACACACGCAGAGAGCGAGGGGGCACACACGCAGAGAGAGGGGGCACACACGCAGAGAGAGAGGGGGCACACACGCAGAGAGAGAGGGGGCACACACGCAGAGAGAGAGGGGGCACACAAGCAGAGAGAGAGAGAGAGAGAGTGGGGCAGACACACAGAGAGAGAGAGGGGGGCACACACGCAGAGAGAGAGAGGGGGGCACAAAAACAGAGAGAGAGAGAGGGGGGCACACAGAGAGAGAGAGAGAGGGGGGCACACAGAGAGAGAGAGAGAGGGGGGCACACAGAGAGAGAGAGAGAGGGGGGCACACACGCAGCGAGAGAGAGAGAGAGAGAGGGGCACACACGCAGAGAGAGCGAGAGGGGGGCACACGCAGAGAGAGAGAGGGGGGCACACACGCAGAGAGAGAGAGGGGGGGCACACACGCAGAGAGAGAGAGGGGGGCACACACGCAGAGAGAGAGGGGGGCACACGCTGAGAGAGAGCGGGCACACACGCAGAGAGGGGGCACACACGCAGAGAGAGAGGGGGGCACACACGCAGAGAGAGAGAGTGGGGCACACACGCAGAGAGAGAGAGGGGGGCACACACGCAGAGAGAGAGAGGGGGGCACACACGCAGAGAGAGAGAGAGAGGGGGGCACACACGCAGAGAGAGAGAGAGGGGGGCACACACGCAGAGAGAGAGAGGGGGGCACACACGCAGAGAGAGAGAGAGGGGGGCACACACGCAGAGAGAGAGAGAGGGGGGCACACACGCAGAGAGAGAGAGGGGGGCACACACGCAGAGAGAGAGAGAGAGGGGGGCACACACGCAGAGAGAGAGAGAGAGAGGGGGGCACACACGCAGAGAGAGAGAGAGGGGGCACACACGCAGAGAGAGAGAGAGAGGGGCACACACGCAGAGAGAGAGAGGGGCACACACGCAGAGAGAGAGAGAGGGGGGCACACACGCAGAGAGAGAGAGAGGGGGGCACACACGCAGAGAGAGAGAGAGAGAGGGGGGCACACACGCAGAGAGAGAGAGAGAGAGGGGGGCACACACGCAGAGAGAGAGAGGGGCATACACGCAGAGAGAGAGAGAGAGGGGCACACACGCAGAGAGAGAGAGGGGGGCACACACGCAGAGAGAGAGAGAGGGGCACACACGCAGAGAGAGACAGAGGGGGGCACACACGCAGAGAGAGAGAGAGAGAGGGGGGCACGCACGCAGAGAGAGAGAGAGGGGGGCACACACGCAGAGAGAGAGAGAGGGGGGCACACACGCAGAGAGAGAGAGAGAGAGGGGGGCACACACGCAGAGAGAGAGAGAGGGGGGCAGACACGCAGAGAGAGAGAGAGGGGGGCACGCACGCAGAGAGAGAGAGAGAGAGAGGGGCACACACGCAGAGAGAGAGAGGGGGGCACACACGCAGAGAGAGAGAGAGGGGCACACACGCAGAGAGAGAGAGGGGGGCACACACGCAGAGAGAGAGAGAGAGAGGGGCACACACGCAGAGAGAGAGAGGGGGGCACACACGCAGAGAGAGAGAGAGAGAGAGAGGGGCACACACGCAGAGAGAGAGAGGGGGGCACACACGCAGAGAGAGAGAGGGGCACACACGCAGAGAGAGAGAGGGGGGCACACACGCAGAGAGAGAGAGAGAGGGGCACACACGCAGAGAGAGAGAGGGGGGCACACACGCAGAGAGAGAGAGGGGGGCACACACGCAGAGAGAGAGAGAGGGGGGCACACACGCAGAGAGAGAGAGGGGGCACACGCTGAGAGAGAGCGGGCACACACGCAGAGAGGGGGCACACACGCAGAGAGAGAGGGGGGCACACACGCAGAGAGAGAGAGGGGGGCACACACGCAGAGAGAGTGGGGGGCACGCACACACAGAGAGGGGCACACACGCAGAGAGAGAGAGAGTGGGGCACACACGCAGAGAGAGAGAGAGAGAGGGGCACACACGCAGAGAGAGAGAGGGGGGCACACACGCAGAGAGAGAGAGAGGGGCACACACGCAGAGAGAGAGAGAGAGGGGCACACACGCAGAGAGAGAGAGAGGGGGCACACGCTGAGAGAGAGCGGGCACACACGCAGAGAGGGGGCACACACGCAGAGAGAGAGGGGGGCACACACGCAGAGAGAGAGAGGGGGGCACACACGCAGAGAGAGTGGGGGGCACGCACACACAGAGAGGGGCACACACGCAGAGAGAGAGAGAGTGGGGCACACACGCAGAGAGGGGGCACACACGCAGAGAGAGAGGTGGCACACATGCAGAGAGAGAGAGAGTGGGGGGCACACACGCAGAGAGAGAGAAAGAGGTGGGCACACATGCAGAGGGAGAGGGAGAGGGGGGGCACACAGGCAGAGAGAGAGAGAGAAAGGGGCACACACGCAGAGAGAGAGAGAGGGGGGCACACACGCAGAGAGAGAGAGAGAAAGGGGCACACACGCAGAGAGAGAGAGAGAGGTGGGCACACATGCAGAGGGAGAGGGAGAGGGGGGGCACACACGCAGAGAGAGAGAGAGGGGGGCACACACGCAGAGAGCGAGAGAGAGAGAGGGGAACACACACGCAGAGAGAGAGGGGGCACACACGCAGAGAGAGAGGGAGGGGGCACACACGCAGAGAGAGAGAGAGAGGTGGGCACACACGCAGAGAGAGAGAGAGGGGGGCACACACGCAGAGAGCGAGAGAGAGAGAGGGGAACACACACGCAGAGAGAGAGGGGGGCACACACGCAGAGAGAGAGAGAGGGGGCACACACGCAGAGAGAGGGGGGGCACACACGCAGAGAGAGAGGGGCACACACGCAGAGAGAGAGAGGGGGGCACACACGCAGAGAGAGAGAGAGGAGCACACACGCAGAGAGAGAGAGGGGGGCACACACGCAGAGAGAGAGAGGGGGCACACAGCAGCAGAGAGAGAGGGGGGCAACACACGCAGAGAGAGGGCACACACGCAGAGAGAGAGGGGGCACACGCAGAGAGAGAGAGAGGAGCACACACAGAGAGAGAGAGGGGGGCACCACGCGAGAGGAGAGGGGGCACACACGCAGAGAGAGAGAGAGGGGGCACACACGCAGAGAGAGAGAGAGGGGCACACACGCAGAGAGAGAGGGGGGCACACACGCAGAGAGAGAGAGAGGGGCACACACGCAGAGAGAGAGAGGGGGGGCACACACGCGGGGGGTGGCACACACGCAGGGGCTGGCACACGCAGGGGGCACACGCAGGGGGGCGCACACGCAGGGGGGCGCACACGCAGGGGGGGCACACGCAGGGGGGGCAAACACGAAGAGAGAGAGAGAGAGAGAGGGGGGCACACAGAGAGAGAGAGAGAGGGAGGCACACACGCAGAGAGAGAGAGAGGGGGGCACACACGCAGAGAGAGAGAGAGAGGGGGGCACACACGCAGAGAGAGAGGGGGCACACACGCAGAGAGAGAGGGGGCACACACGCAGAGAGAGAGAGAGGGGGGCACACGCGCAGAGAGAGAGAGAGAGAGGGGGGAACACACGCAGAGAGAGAGAGAGGGGGGCACACATAGAGAGAGAGAGAGAGAGAGAGAGAGGGGAACACACGCAGAGAGAGAGAGAGAGGGGGGCACACACGCAGGCTTGGGTTGATAAGTGGCAAGTAACATTCGCGCCAGACAAGTGCCAGGCAATGACCATCTCCAACAAGAGAGTCTAACCACCTCCCCTTGACATTCAACGGCATTACCATCGCCGAATCCCCCACCATCAACATCCTGGGGGTCACCATTGACCAGAAACTTAACTGGACCAGCCATATAAATACTGTGGCTACGAGAGCAGGTCAGAGGCTGGGTATTCTGCGGCGAGTGACTCACCTCCTGACTCCCCAAAGCCTTTCCACAATCTACAAGGCACAAGTCAGTGTGATGGAATACTCTCCACTTGCCTGGATGAGTGCAGCTCCAACAACACTCAAGAAGCTCGACACCATCCAGGACAAAGCAGCCCGTTTGATTGGCACCCCATCCACCACCCTAAACACTCACTCCCTTCACCACCGGCGCACTGTGGCTG